>NC_056443.1:40430989-40495989 GCF_018296145.1 Oncorhynchus tshawytscha | reverse complement strand
CTCCCCCTCCCTCTCTCTCCCTCTCTCCTCCCTCCCCTTAACTCTCTCTCCCCCCCTCCCTATCTCTCCCTCTCTCCTCCCTCTCCTTAACTCTCTCTCCTCCCCTCCCTATCTCTCCCTCTCTCCTCCCTCTCCTTAACTCTCTCTCCTCCCCTCCCTATCTCTCCCTCTCTCCTCCCTCTCCTTAACTCTCTCTCCTCCCCTCCCTATCTCTCCCCCTCCCTATCTCCCTCTCTCCCTCCCCTCATTAACTCTCTCTCCGCCTCCCTCCCTATCTCTACCTCTCTCCTCCCTCTCCTTAACTCTCTCTCCTCCCCCTCCCTATCTCTCCCCCTCCCTATCTCTCCCTCTCTCCTCCCTCTCCTTAACTCTCTCTCCGCCCCCCTCCCTAACTCTCCCTCTCTCCTCCCTCTCCTTAACTCTCTCACCTCCCCCTCGCCTGTCTCTCTCTCTTTCCCCCTCTTTAACTCTCTCTCCTCCCCCTCCCTATCTCTCCCCCTCCCTATCTCCCTATCTCTCCCCCATAACTCGCTCTCCTCCCCTCTCTCTATCTCCCCCTCTCCCCCTCCTTATCTCTCTCACCTCCCTCACCTCCCTATCCCTTCCACAGACCAACACCCCCTTACTCCAGAATGTGCTGAGTAATCAACCGTGTCTACACAGTACGGAGGATACTCATTTTATAGACGAGAACCAGGATCTGTCGTTCTGCACCTGAACAGGCAGTTAACCCACTGTTCCTAGACCAGTTAACCCACTGTTCCTAGACCAGTTAACCCACTGTTCCTAGGCCGTCATTGTAAATAATAATTTGTTCTTAACTGACTTGCCTAGTTAAATAAAGGTTAAATAAAGAAACTATTGCACTGGGTGGGTGGGTACACACACACACACACACACACACACACACACACACACACACACACACACACACACACACACACACACACACACACACACACACACACACACACACACACACACACACACACACACACTCCTCTCCACTGTTATGCTGCTTGCTCTTTGGGCTTTAGGCCAGCGAACTATAAAAGCACTTTTAAGGTATAAAATAACTTTTTTTTAAATCACTGCTGGCGTAAAATAACTTTATAAATCATTTTATATATAGATTTGTTTTGATTTATAGATGTATTTACATTTTTTTAACTAATTGATTGATTTATTGATTGCCCAATCCTGGAACTCGACTCCTGACTGCTGTGTTTCCTCTTACAGATCATGTGATGTTGAACGGGCCAATCACATCCCTTCCTAGTAAAGGCAAAGCCCACCTCCAGTTCGTGAAATAATATCAATATGAAAGCTAACAGTTTCCAGAGCTAAAAGGAAAACACCTACCGTTACTGTGAGATGTGTGTGTGTGTGTGTGTGTGTGTGTGTGTGTGTGTGTGTGTGTGTGTGTGTGTGTGTGTGTGTGTGTGTGTGTGTGTGTGTGTGTGTGTGTGTGTGTGTGTGTGTGTGTGTGTGTGTGTGTGTGTGTGTGTGTGTACCTCCCTCCTTGCTTGTCTATTTATGTAAAGCTGGTCTCTTTAGCTAACGTCACCCACTATCTCTGACACACACACACACACACACACACACACACACACACACACACACACACACACACTGACTCTAAAGAGGGGATGAGGTGGCGAGCAGGTAGTTTGCAACACACACACCTAGCTAGATAAAGCTTCAGTAATGACGTTTGTAATGCGCTCAGATCCCTTCTTTCATTTGGCAACCAGAGGGATGTGAGAAGAGAGGGATTAGGAAGGTTTAATCACACTGTCCCTGGGTGGAGGGTGGAAAGGAGGGAGGGAGCGAGGGAGCTAGGGAGCGAAAGAGAGACATTTGAGATTTTTTGTTGTTATTTTGGAACTTTTGTGAGTGTAATGTTTACTGTTAACTTTTGTTTATTATCTATTTCACTTGTTTTGTTAACATATATTTCCCATGTCAATAAAGCCCCTTGAATTTTGAGAGAGAGAGAGACACAGAGAGAGACACACAGAGAGAGAGACAGAGAGAAAGAGAGAGACAGAGAGAGAGACAGACACAGAGACAGAGAGAGAGACACAGAGAGAGAGAGACAGAGAGAGAGAGAGAGACAGAGAGAGAGCGACAGACACAGAGAGAGAGAGAGACAGACACAGAGACAGACACAGAGACAGAGAGAGAGAGACAGAGAGAGAGAGAGAGAGAGAGAGAGAGGTCCAGTCGCCAGGACCACAAATACAAATCCCATCTAGATACCGTTGCCCTAGAGCACACAAAAAAACTATACATACCTTGGCCTAAACATCAGCACCACAGGTAACTTCCACAAAGCTGTGAACGATCTGAGAGACAAGGCAAGAAAGGTCTTCTGTGCCATCAAAAGGAAAATACAATTCAACATACCAATTAGGATCTGGCTAAAAATACATGAATCACTTATAGAACCCTTAGTCCTTTCTGGTTGTGAGGTCTGGGGTCTCCGCTCACCAATCAAGAATTCACAAAATGGGACAAACACCAAGTTGTGACTCTGCATGCAGAATTCTGCAAAAATATCCTCAGTGTACAACATAAAACCCAAATAATGCATGCAGAGCAGAATCCATAAAAGAGCTGTTCAATTCTACAACCAACTAAAAGGAAGCGATTCCCAAACCTTCCATAACAAAGCCATCACCTACAGATAAATGAACCTGGAGAAGAGTCCCATAAGCAAGCTGGTCCTGGGGCTTGTTCACAAACACACCCCACAGAGCCCCAGGACAGCAACACAATTAGACCCAACCAAATCATTAGAAAACAAAGATAATTACTTGACACATTGGAAAGAAATAACAAAAAAACCATAACAAACTAGAATACTATTTGGCCCTAAATAGAGAGTACACAGTAGCAGAATACCTGACCACTGTGACTGACCCAAACTTAAGGAAAGCTTTGACTATGTACAGACTAGGTGAGCATAGCATAGCCTTGCAGAGGACATAGTCTATTGGTAAATAGCCCACCCATTTTCACCTACCTCATCCCCATACTGTTTTTATTTATTTACTTTTCTGCTCTTTTGCACACCAATATCTCTACCTGTACATGACCATCTGATCATTTATCACTCCAGTGTTAATCTGCAAAATTGTAATTATTCGCCTACCTCCTCATGCCTTTTGCACACAATGTATATAGACTCCCTTTGTTTTCTACTGTGTTATTGACTTGTTAATTGTTTATTCCATGTGTAACTCTGTGTTGTCTGTTCACACTGCTATGCTTTATCTTGGCCAGGTCGCAGTTGCAAATGAGAACTTGTTCTCAACTAGCCTACCTGGTTAAATAAAGTTGTTCTCAACTAGCCTACCTGGTTAAATAAAGGTGAAATAAATAAAAAAATTAAAAAATTGAGAAAGGCCGCCGTAGGTAGACATGGCTCTCAAGAGAAGACAGTATAAGGGCTCAGGGCGAGACCCAGAAGGAGGCAGATGGTTAGAGTCTCTGATATTTATTATAATCCAAGGGGCAGGCAAGAGAATGGTTGTGGACAGGCAAAATATCATCAACAAGCTCAGAGTCCAGGAGGTACAGAGTGGCAGGCAGGCTCGAGGTCAGGGCAGGCAGTATGGTCAGACAGGCGGGTTCAGAGTCAAGGCTCAGGGTCAAAACCGGGAGGACAAAGAGAGAAGAAGAGGCAAAGAAAAACATGACGGTTGACTTGACAAGACGAACTGGGAGCAACCAGAATAAACACGCGTGACACCTGGAGGTGGGTGGAGACAATCACAAAGACAGGTGAAACAGACAGGCTATTGAGAACCTGACCACTGTGACTGACTCAAACTTAAGGAAAGCTTTGACTATGTACAGACTCAGTGAGCATAGCCTTGCTATTGAGAAAGGCCGCCGTAGGCAGACACAGCTCTCAAGAGAAGACAGGCTATGTGCTCACTGCCCACGAAATGAGGTGGAAACTGAGCTGCACTTCCTAACCTCCTGTCCAATGTATGACCAAATTAGAGACACATATTTCCCTCAGATTACACAGATCCACAAAGAATTAGAAAACAAACCCAATTTTGATGAACTCCCATATCTACTGGGTGAAATACCACAGTGTGCCATCACAGCAGCAAGATTTGTGACCTGTTGCCACAAGAAAAGGGCAACCAGTGAAGAACAAACACCATTGTAAATACAACCCATATTTATGTTTATTTATTTTCCATTTTGTACTTGAACTATTTGTACATTATTACAACACTGTATATATACATATTATGACATTTGAAATGTCTTTATTCTTTTGGAACTTCTGTGTGATGTTTACTGTTCATTTTTATTTATCTTTTGTTTATTATGTACTTCACTTGCTTTGGCAATGTTAACATATGTTTCCCATGACAATAAAGCCCCTCAAATTGAATTGAGACAGAGATAGAGTCAGAGAGACAGGGAGAAACAGAGAGAGGAGGCCTCCCTGTCAGTGTTACTAAGTTGTGTGTGTAGCAGGGCGCTCAGACAAAGAGACGAGAATGTACACCTCCCATGAACATTAACTACTAGAGACACACACACTGCGTTACTGTCACGTTATTGTTTATTTAGTTTTGTCTTAGTTGCCTCGTCTTCCTCTTCTCCCCACATCAACTGCTCTCCTCTCTCTCCTCTCCTCTCTCTCCTCTCATCTCCTCTCCTCTTCTCTCTCCTCTTCTCTCCTCTTCTCTCTCCTCTCCTTTCCTCTCCTCTTCTCTCTCTTCTCTCTCCTCTCCTCTCCTCTCCTTTCCTCTCCTCTTCTCTCTCTCTCCTCTCCTCTCCTCTCCTCTCCCTCTCCTCTCCCTCTCCTCTCCTCTCCTCTCCTCTCCTCTCTCCTCTCCTCTCCTCTCCTCTCCTCTCCTCTCCTCTCCTCTCCTCTCCTCTCCTTTTCTCTTCTCTCCTCTCTTCTACCCACATCACCCACCTTCCTCCCACCTCTCTCTCTCCCCTTCTCTTCTTACACTTTTGCCCCCTGTCCCAAGGTGACTCTCTTGTGGGTTTCTGAGATAGACTGACACATTGATACATTGACCGATTGATTGATTTCTTGACGACTTGATTTATTTATTTATACATTGCTTGATTCATTAACTGATCACATACATTGATTGCACCCCCCTCCTCAAAGTGAGCCCCCAGTTCTATGCCGTCCTGCTCTGTGAAAGTCCAGAAGACTTTGCCAAGGCAGTGAGAGCCCACCCTGTTCATGGACACCACCTTCAGAGGCACTTACCAGAGGTAGCCTAGAGGTACCAGAGGTAGCCTAGAGGTACCAGAGGTAGCCTAGAGATACCAGGCAGGTAGCCTAGAGGTACCAGAGGTAGCCTAGAGGTATCAGAGGTAGCCTAGAGGTACCTGAGGCTTGATGTTTAGAATCCCAGCTCCAGCGAGACAGATAGCTAGATATTCTCTAATATTATAATAAATAATTATCTTTCCTCTTCACCTGTCACTCCTGGCTGCCAGGGTGGGCACTCGTGATCTGAAGAAGATAGCAAGTTACTTCTCACAAAACTTCAATAACCTGTTCAGTCTGGAAAACTGAGGAGGAACGTACTGGTGTTTTTTTTATCCCTATTTTGCATTATCTCTTCCCTCCCCCTCTCTCCATATACCTGTCCTAGACCAGATCTCTTTCTCTCGGCTTCTCTACCTGTCCTAGACCAGAACTCTTTCTCTCGGCTTCTCTAAATGTCTACCTGTTTGGGGTCAGCATGGTAGTGAGATGGTTTGGGGTCAGGCATGGTGGAGGTAGTGGGATGGTTTGGGGTCAGGCATGGTGGTGGTAGTGGGATGGTTTGGGGTCAGGAATGGTGGAGGTAGTGGGATGGTTTGGGGTCAGCATGGTGGTGGTAGTGGGATGGTTTCGGGTCAGGAATGGTGGAGGTAGTGGGATGGTTTGGGGTCAGCATGCTGGTGGTAGTGGGATGGTTTGGGGTCAGAAATGGTGGAGGTAGTGGGATGGTTTGGGGTCAGCATGGTGGTGGTAGTGGGATGGTTTGGGGTCAGCATGGTGGAGGTAGTGGGATGGTTTGGGGTCAGGCATGGTGGTGGTAGTGGGATGGTTTGGGGTCAGGCATGGTGGTGGTAGTGGGATGGTTTGGGGTCAGCATGGTGGTGGTACTGGCATGGTTTGGGGTCCGGCATGGTGGAGGTAGTGGGATGGTTTGGGGTCAGCATGGTAGTGGGATGGTTTGGGGTCAGCATGGTGGTGGTAGTGGGATGGTTTGGGGTCAGGCATGGTGGTGGTAGTGGGATGGTTTGGGGTCAGGCATGGTGGTGGTAGTGGGATGGTTTGGGGTCAGCATGGTGGTGGTACTGGCATGGTTTGGGGTCCGGCATGGTGGAGGTAGTGGGATGGTTTGGGGTCAGCATGGTAGTGGGATGGTTTGGGGTCAGCATGGTGGTGGTAGTGGGATGGTTTGGGGTCAGGCATGGTGGTGGTAGTGGGATGGTTTGGGGTCAGCATGGTGGTGGTAGTGGGATGGATTGGGGTCAGCATGGTAGTGGGATTGTTTGGCGTCAGGCATGGTGGTGGTAGTGGGATGGTTTGGGGTCAGCATGGTGGTGGTACTGGCATGGTTTGGGGTCAGGCATGGTGGTGGTGGTGGGATTGTTTGGCGTCAGGCATGGTGGAGGTACTGGCATGGTTTGGGGTCAGCATGGTGGTGGGATGGTTTGGGGTCAGGCATGGTGGTGGTAGTGGGATGGTTTGGGGTCAGGCATGGTGGAGGTAGTGGGATGGTTTGTGGTGAGCATGGTAGTGGGATGGTTTGGGGTCAGCATGGTGGAGGTAGTGGGATGGTTTGAGGTCAGCATGGTGGTGGTAGTGGGATGGTTTGGGGTCAGCATGGTGGTGGTAGTGGGGTGGTTTGAGGTCAGCATGGTAGTGGGATGGTTTGAGGTCAGCATGGTGGTGGTAGTGGGGTGGTTTGAGGTCAGCATGGTGGTGGGATGGTTTGGGGTCAGCATGGTAGTGGGACGGTTTGGGGTCAGCATGGTAGTGGGACGGTTTGGGGTCAGCATGGTAGTGGGATGGTTTGGGGATGCTTGCCTTAATAGAAGGAACTCTCTCTCTCTCCATCCTTCTGTCTCCATTCCTCCCTCCTATTTCTCCATCTCCGTATCTCTCCCTTCCTCTCTCCCTCCATCTCCTGAGAGAGAAGCATTAGCCTCCGGTCAAAGAAGAGAAGATCAAACGATGTTGTTTGTATGTTGTGGCATCCCCGCCCAGAGTCACACACACACACGCACGCACGTGCACACACACACACACACACACACACACACACACAAATAAATATACAAAGGCAGATACAGAAACACACACCATTAAAAGCAAGGGAGAATACAGGGGTAACTGTATTGTATTGGGAACATGAGGTACTGTATTGGGGACATGAGGTACTGTATTGGGAACATGAGGTACTGTATTGGGAACATGAGGTACTGTATTGTATGGGGAAGATGAGATATTGTATTGGGAACATGGGGTTCTGTATTGGGAACATGAGGTACTGTATTGGGAACATGAGGTACTGTATTGGGAACATGAGGTACTGTATTGGGAACATGAGGTACTGTATTGGGAACATGAGGTACTGTATTGGGAACATGAGGTACTGTATTGGGAACATGAGTTACTGTATTGTATGGGGAAGATGAGATATTGTATTGGGAACATGGGGTTCTGTATTGGGAACATGAGGTACTGTATTGGGAACATGAGGTACTGTATTGGGAACATGAGGTACTGTATTGGGAACATGAGGTACTGTATTGGGAACATGAGTTACTGTATTGTATGGGGAAGATGAGATATTGTATTGGGAACATGAGTTACTGTATTGTATGGGGAAGATGAGATATTGTATGGGGAAGATGAGATATTGTATTGGGAAAATGAGGTTCTGTATTGGGAACATGAGGTACTGTATTGGGAACATGAGGTACTGTATTGGGAACATGAGATACTGTATTGGGAACATGAGGTACTGTATTGGGAACATGAGGTACTGTATTGGGAACATGAGGTACTGTATTGTATGGGGAACATGAGGTATTGTATTGGGAACATGAGGTTCTGTATTGGGAACATGAGGTACTGTATTGGGAACATGAGGTACTGTATTGGGAACATGAGGTACTGTTTTGGGAACATGAGGTACTGTATTGGGAACATGAGGTACTGTATTGGGAACATGAGGTACTGTATTGGGAACATGAGGTACTGTTTTGGGAACATGAGGTACTGTATTGGGAACATGAGGTACTGTATTGGGAACATGAGGTATTGTATTGGGAACATTAGATACTGTATTGGGAACATGATGTACTGTATTGTATGGGGAACATGAGGTATTGTATTGGGAACATGAGGTTCTGTATTGGGAACATTAGGTACTGTATTGGGAACATGAGGTACTGTATTGGGAACATGAGGTACTGTATTGGGAACATGCGGTATTGTATGGGGAACATGAGGTACTGTATTGGGAACATGAGGTACCGTATTGGGAACATTAGATACTGTATTGGGAACATGAGGTACTGTATTGGAAACATGAGGTACTGTATTGGGAACATGAGGTACCGTATTGGGAACAATAGATACTGTATTGGGAACATGAGGTACTGTATTGGGAACATGAGGTACTGTATTGAGAACATGAGGTACTGTATTGGGAAGATGAGGTACTGTATTGGGAACATGCGGTACTGTATTGGGAACATGAGGTACTGTATTGGGAACATGAGGTATTGTATTGGGAACATGAGGTACTGTATTGGGAACATGAGGTACTGTATTGGGAACATGAGGTACTGTATTGGGAACATGAGGTATTGTATTGGGAACATGAGGTACTGTATTGGGAACATGAGGTACTGTATTGGGAACATGAGGTACTGTATTGGGAACATGAGGTACTGTATTGGGAACATGAGGTAATGTATTGGGAAAATTAGGTACTGTATTGGGAACTTGAGGTACTGTATTGGGATCTTGAGGTACTACAGCTTCAGAAATCCATAAAGCTTTAATAACTTGGCCTAACTCATCTCAGAGGTGTGCTTTGACTCGCTCTCTGACACACACGCACGCACGCACGCACACACACACACACACACACACTTACATACACAAACACTCATGTACACACACACACACACACACACACACACACACACACACACACACACACACACACACACACACACACACACACACACACACACTTACATACACAAACACTCATGCACAACAAACTCACACACACACACTCATGCACACACGCATAGGCACACACACACACTATTTCTCTGAAACACAAACACGTATCAGAGTTGCTGCACTGAGGTCCCCCCCATGTTTTTTTAATGAGCCACTCCTGTCCAGTTAGTTTAGTTGGCAGGCTATTCTAGTTTAGTTGGCAGGCTATTCTAGATTAGTTGGCAGGCTATTCTAGTTTAGTTGGCAGGCTATTCTAGTGTAGTTGGCAGGCTATTCTAGTTTAGTTGGCAGGCTAATTTTAGTTTAGTTGACAGGCTATTCTAGTTTAGTTGGCAGGCTATTCCAGTTTAGTTGGCAGGCTATTCTAGTTTAGTTGACAGGCTATTCTAGTTTAGTTGGCAGGCTATTCTAGTTTAGTTGGCAGGCTATTCTAGTTTAGTTGGCAGGCTATTCTAGTTTAGTTGGCAGGCTATTCTAGTTTAGTTGGCAGGCTATTCTAGTTTAGTTGGCAGGCTATTCTAGTTTAGTTGGCAGGCTATTTTAGTTTAGTTGGCAGGCTATTTTAGTTTAGTTGGCAGGCTATTCTAGTTTAGTTGGCAGGCTATTCTAGTTTAGTTGGCAGGCTATTCTAGTTTAGTTGGCAGGCTATTCTAGTGTAGTTGGCAGGCTATTCTAGTTTAGTTGGCAGGCTAATTTTAGTTTAGTTGACAGGCTATTCTAGTTTAGTTGGCAGGCTATTCCAGTTTAGTTGGCAGGCTATTCTAGTTAAGTTGGCAGGCTATTCCAGTTTAGTTGGCAGGGTATTCTAGTTTAGTTGGCAGGCTATTCTAGTTTAGTTGGCAGGCTATTCTAGTGTAGTTGGCAGGCTATTCTAGTTTAGTTGGCAGGCTAATTTTAGTTTAGTTGACAGGCTATTCTAGTTTAGTTGACAGGCTATTCTAGTTTAGTTGGCAGGCTATTCTAGTTTAGTTGGCAGGCTATTCTAGTTTAGTTGGCAGGCTATTCTAGTTTAGTTGGCAGGCTATTCTAGTTTAGTTGGCAGGCTATTTTAGTTTAGTTGGCAGGCTATTTAATTTAGTTGGCAGGCTATTTTAGTTTAGTTGGCAGGCTATTCTAGTTTAGTTGGCAGGCTAATTTTAGTTTAGTTGGCAGGCTATTTTAGTTTAGTTGACAGGCTATTTTAGTTTAGTTGACAGGCTATTTTAGTTTAGTTGGCAGGCTATTTTAGTTTAGTTGGCAGGCTATTTTAGTTTAGTTGGCAGGCTATTTTAGTTTAGTTGGCAGGCTATTTTAGTTTAGTTGGCAGGCTATTCTAGTTTAGTTGGCAGGCTATTCTAGTTTAGTTGGCAGGCTATTTTAGTTTAGTTGGCAGGCTATTCTAGTTTAGTTGGCAGGCTATTCTAGTTTAGTTGGCAGGCTATTCTAGTTTAGTTGGCAGGCTATTCTAGTTTAGTTGGCAGGCTATTCTAGTTTAGTTGGCAGGCTATTCTAGTTTAGTTGGCAGGCTATTTTAGTTTACTTGGCAGGCTATTCTAGTTTAGTTGGCAGGCTATTCTAGTTTAGTTGGCAGGCTATTTTAGTTTAGTTGGCAGGCTATTCTAGTTTAGTTGGCAGGCTATTTTAGTTTAGTTGGCAGGCTATTTTAGTTTAGTTGGCAGGCTATTTTAGTTTAGTTGGCAGGCTATTTTTGTTTAGTTGGCAGGCTATTTTAGTTTAGTTGGCAGGCTATTCTAGTTTAGTTGGCAGGCTATTTTAGTTTAGTTGGCAGGCTATTCTAGTGTAGTATGCAGGCTATTTTAGTTTATTGGCAAGCTATTTTAGTTTAGTTGGCAGGCTATTTTAGTTTAGTTGGCAGGCTATTCTAGTTTAGTTGGCAGGCTATTTTAGTTTACTTGGCAGGCTATTTTAGTTTAGTTGGCAGCCTATTTTAGTTTACTTGGCAGGCTATTTTAGTTTAGTTGGCAGGCTATTTTAGTTTAGTTGGCAGTCTATTTTAGTTTAGTTGGCATGCTATTCTAGTTTAGTTGGCAGGCTATTCTAATTTAGTTGGCATGCTATTCTAGTTTAGTTGGCAGGCTAATTTTAGTTTAGTTGGCAGGCTAATTTTAGTTTAGTTGGCAGGCTATTTTAGTTTAGTTGACATGCTATTTTAGTTTAGTTGGCAGGCTATTCTAGTTTAGTTGGCAGGCTATTCTAGTTTAGTTGGCAGGCTATTTTAGTTTAGTTGGCAGGCTATTCTAGTTTAGTTGGCAATATTCTAGTTTAGTTGGCAGGCTATTCTAGTTTAGTTGGCAGGCTATTTTAGTTTAGTTGGCAGGCTATTTTAGTTTAGTTGGCAGGCTATTCTAGTTTAGTTGGCAGGCTATTCTAGTTTAGTTGGCAGGCTATTCTAGTTTAGTTGGCAGGCTATTTTAGTTTAGTTGGCAGGCTATTTTAGTTTAGTTGGCAGGCTATTTTAGTTTAGTTGGCAGGCTATTTTAGTTTAGTTGGCAGGCTATTCTAGTTTAGTTGGCAGGCTATTTTAGTTTACTTGGCAGGCTATTTTAGTTTAGTTGGCAGGCTATTTTAGTTTACTTGGCAGGCTATTTTAGTTTAGTTGGCAGGCTATTTTAGTTTAGTTGGCAGTCTATTTTAGTTTAGTTGGCATGCTATTCTAGTTTAGTTGGCATGCTCTTCTACTTTAGTTGGCAGGCTATTTTATTTTATTTGGCCGGCTATTCTAGTTTAGTTGGCAGGCTATTTTAGTTTAGTTGGCAGGCTATTCTAGTTTAGTTGGCAGGCTATTCTAGTTTAGTTGGCAGGCTATTCTAGTGTAGTATGCAGGCTATTTTAGTTTATTGGCAAGCTATTTTAGTTTAGTTGGCAGGCTATTTTAGTTTAGTTGGCAGGCTATTCTAGTTTAGTTGGCAGGCTATTTTAGTTTACTTGGCAGGCTATTTTAGTTTAGTTGGCAGCCTATTTTAGTTTACTTGGCAGGCTATTTTAGTTTAGTTGGCAGGCTATTTTAGTTTAGTTGGCAGTCTATTTTAGTTTAGTTGGCATGCTATTCTAGTTTAGTTGGCAGGCTATTCTAATTTAGTTGGCATGCTATTCTAGTTTAGTTGGCAGGCTAATTTTAGTTTAGTTGGCAGGCTAATTTTAGTTTAGTTGGCAGGCTATTTTAGTTTAGTTGACATGCTATTTTAGTTTAGTTGGCAGGCTATTCTAGTTTAGTTGGCAGGCTATTCTAGTTTAGTTGGCAGGCTATTTTAGTTTAGTTGGCAGGCTATTCTAGTTTAGTTGGCAGGCTATTCTAGTTTAGTTGGCAGGCTATTCTAGTTTAGTTGGCAGGCTATTTTAGTTTAGTTGGCAGGCTATTTTAGTTTAGTTGGCAGGCTATTCTAGTTTAGTTGGCAGGCTATTCTAGTTTAGTTGGCAGGCTATTCTAGTTTAGTTGGCAGGCTATTTTAGTTTAGTTGGCAGGCTATTTTAGTTTAGTTGGCAGGCTATTTTAGTTTAGTTGGCAGGCTATTTTAGTTTAGTTGGCAGGCTATTCTAGTTTAGTTGGCAGGCTATTTTAGTTTACTTGGCAGGCTATTTTAGTTTAGTTGGCAGGCTATTTTAGTTTACTTGGCAGGCTATTTTAGTTTAGTTGGCAGGCTATTTTAGTTTAGTTGGCAGTCTATTTTAGTTTAGTTGGCATGCTATTCTAGTTTAGTTGGCATGCTCTTCTACTTTAGTTGGCAGGCTATTTTATTTTATTTGGCCGGCTATTCTAGTTTAGTTGGCAGGCTATTTTAGTTTAGTTGGCAGGCTATTTTAGTTCACTTGGCAGGCTATTCTAGTTTAGTTGGCAGGCTAATTTTAGTTTAGTTGACAGGCTATTCTAGGTTAGTTGGCAGGCTATTCCAGTTTAGTTGGCAGGCTATTCTAGTTTAGTTGGCATGCTATTCTAGTTTAGTTGGCATGCTCTTCTACTTTAGTTGGCAGGCTATTTTATTTTAGTTGGCCGGCTATTCTAGTTTAGTTGGCAGGCTATTCTAGTTAAGTTGGCAGGCTATTTTAGTTTAGTTGGCAGTCTATTTTATTTTATTTGTCCGGCTATTCTAGTTTAGTTGGCAGGCTATTTTAGTTTACTTGGCAGGCTATTTTAGTTTAGTTGGCAGGCTATTCTAGTTTAGTTGGCAGGCTATTTTAGTTTACTTGGCAGGCTATTTTAGTTTAGTTGGCAGGCTATTTTAGTTTAGTTGGCAGGCTATTTTAGTTCACTTGGCAGGCTATTCTAGTTTAGTTGGCAGGCTAATTTTAGTTTAGTTGACAGGCTATTCTAGGTTAGTTGGCAGGCTATTCCAGTTTAGTTGGCAGGCTATTCTAGTTTAGTTGGCAGGCTAATTTTAGTTTAGTTGACAGGCTATTCTAGGTTAGTTGGCAGGCTATTCCAGTTTAGTTGGCAGGCTATTCTAGTTTAGTTGGCAGGCTATTTTAGTTTACTTGGCAGGCTATTTTAGTTTACTTGGCAGGCTATTTTAGTTTAGTTGGCAGGCTATTTTAGTTTACTTGGCAGGCTATTCTAGTTTAGTTGGCAGGCTAATTTTAGTTTAGTTGACAGGCTATTCTAGGTTAGTTGGCAGGCTATTCCAGTTTAGTTGGCAGGCTATTCTAGTTTAGTTGGTAGGCTATTCTAGTTTAGTTGGCAGGCTAATTTTAGTTTAGTTGACAGGCTATTCTAGGTTAGTTGGCAGGCTATTCCAGTTTAGTTGGCAGGCTATTCTAGTTTAGTTGGCAGGCTATTCTAGTTTAGTTGGCAGGCTATTCTAGTGTAGTTGGCAGGCTATTCTAGTTTAGTTGGCAGGCTAATGTTAGTTTAGTTGACAGGCTATTCTAGTTTAGTTGGCAGGCTATTCCAGTTTAGTTGGCAGGCTATTCTAGTTTAGTTGACAGGCTATTCTAGTTTAGTTGGCAGGCTATTCCAGTTTAGTTGGCAGGCTATTCTAGTTTAGTTGGCAGGCTATTATAGTTTAGTTGGCAGGCTATTCTAGTTTAGTTGGCAGGCTATTCTAGTTTAGTTGACAGGCTATTCTAGTTTAGTTGGCAGGCTATTCTAGTTTAGTTGGCAGGCTATTCTAGTTTAGTTGGCAGGCTATTCTAGTTTAGTTGGCAGGCTATTCTAGTTTAGTTGGCAGGCTATTCTAGTGTAGTTGGCAGGCTATTCTAGTTTAGTTGGCAGGCTAATTTTAGTTTAGTTGACAGGCTATTCTAGTTTAGTTGGCGGCTATTCCAGTTTAGTTGGCAGGCTATTCTAGTTTAGTTGACAGGCTATTCTAGTTTAGTTGGCAGGCTATTCTAGTTTAGTTGGCAGGCTATTCTAGTTTAGTTGGCAGGCTATTCTAGTTTAGTTGGCAGGCTATTCTAGTTTAGTTGGCAGGCTATTCTAGTTTAGTTGGCAGGCTATTTTAGTTTAGTTGGCAGGCTATTTTAGTTTAGTTGACATGCTATTTTAGTTTAGTTGGCAGGCTATTCTAGTTTAGTTGGCAGGCTATTCTAGTTTAGTTGGCAGGCTATTTTAGTTTAGTTGGCAGGCTAATTTTAGTTTAGTTGACAGGCTATTCTAGTTTAGTTGGCAGGCTATTCCAGTTTAGTTGGCAGGCTATTCTAGTTTAGTTGACAGGCTATTCTAGTTTAGTTGGCAGGCTATTCTAGTTTAGTTGGCAGGCTATTCTAGTTTAGTTGGCAGGCTATTCTAGTTTAGTTGGCAGGCTATTCTAGTTTAGTTGGCAGGCTATTCTAGTTTAGTTGGCAGGCTATTTTAGTTTAGTGGGCAGGCTATTTTAGTTTAGTTGACATGCTATTTTAGTTTAGTTGGCAGGCTATTCTAGTTTAGTTGGCAGGCTATTCTAGTTTAGTTGGCAGGCTATTTTAGTTTAGTTGGCAGGCTATTTTAGTTTAGTTGGCAGGCTATTCTAGTTTAGTTGGCAGGCTATTTTAGTTTACTTGGCAGGCTATTTTAGTTTAGTTGGCAGGCTATTTTAGTTTAGTTGGCAGGCTATTTTAGTTTAGTTGGCAGGCTATTTTAGTTTAGTTGGCAGTCTATTTTAGTTTAGTTGGCATGCTATTCTAGTTTAGTTGGCAGGCTATTCTAGTTTAGTTGGCAGGCTATTCTAGTTTAGTTGGCATGCTATTCTAGTTTAGTTGGCAGGCTATTCTAGTTTAGTTGGCAGGCTAATTTTAGTTTAGTTGGCAGGCTAATTTTAGTTTAGTTGGCAGGCTATTTTAGTTTAGTTGACATGCTATTTTAGTTTAGTTGGCAGGCTATTCTAGTTTAGTTGGCAGGCTATTCTAGTTTAGTTGGCAGGCTATTTTAGTTTAGTTGGCAGGCTATTTTAGTTTAGTTGGCAGGCTATTTTAGTTTAGTTGACATGCTATTTTAGTTTAGTTGGCAGGCTATTCTAGTTTAGTTGGCAGGCTATTCTAGTTTAGTTGGCAGGCTATTTTAGTTTAGTTGGCAGGCTATTTTAGTTTAGTTGGCAGGCTATTCTAGTTTAGTTGGCAGGCTATTTTAGTTTACTTGGCAGGCTATTTTAGTTTAGTTGGCAGGCTATTTTAGTTTACTTGGCAGGCTATTTTAGTTTAGTTGGCAGGCTATTTTAGTTTAGTTGGCAGTCTATTTTAGTTTAGTTGGCATGCTATTCTAGTTTAGTTGGCAGGCTATTCTAGTTTAGTTGGCAGGCTATTCTAGTTTAGTTGGCATGCTTTTCTAGTTTAGTTGGCAGGCTATTCTAGTTTAGTTGGCAGGCTAATTTTAGTTTAGTTGGCAGGCTAATTTTAGTTTAGTTGGCAGGCTATTTTAGTTTAGTTGACATGCTATTTTAGTTTAGTTGGCAGGCTATTCTAGTTTAGTTGGCAGGCTATTCTAGTTTAGTTGGCAGGCTATTTTAGTTTAGTTGGCAGGCTATTTTAGTTTAGTTGGCAGGCTATTCTAGTTTAGTTGGCAGGCTATTTTAGTTTACTTGGCAGGCTATTTTAGTTTAGTTGACAGGCTATTTTAGTTTACTTGGCAGGCTATTTTAGTTTAGTTGGCAGGCTATTTTAGTTTAGTTGGCAGGATATTTTAGTTTACTTGGCAGGCTATTCTAGTTTAGTTGGCAGGCTAATTTTAGTTTAGTTGACAGGCTATTCTAGGTTAGTTGGCAGGCTATTCCAGTTTAGTTGGCAGGCTATTCTAGTTTAGTTGGCAGGCTATTCTAGTTTAGTTTGCAGGCTAATTTTAGTTTAGTTGACAGGCTATTCTAGGTTAGTTGGCAGGCTATTCCAGTTTAGTTGGCAGGCTATTCTAGTTTAGTTGGCAGGCTATTCTAGTTTAGTTGGCAGGCTATTCTAGTGTAGTTGGCAGGCTATTTTAGTTTACTTTGCAGGCTATTTTAGTTTAGTTGGCAGGCTATTTTAGTTTACTTGGCAGGCTATTTTAGTTTAGTTGGCAGGCTATTTTAGTTTAGTTGGCAGGCTATTTTAGTTTACTTGGCAGGATATTCTAGTTTAGTTGGCAGGCTAATTTTAGTTTAGTTGACAGGCTATTCTAGGTTAATTGGCAGGCTATTCCAGTTTAGTTGGCAGGCTATTCTAGTTTAGTTGGCAGGCTATTCTAGTTTAATTGGCAGGCTATTCTAGTGTAGTTGGCAGGCTATTCTAGTTTAGTTGGCAGGCTAATTTTAGTTTAGTTGACAGGCTATTCTAGTTTAGTTGGCAGGCTATTCCAGTTTAGTTGGCAGGCTATTCTAGTTCAGTTGACAGGCTATTCTAGTTTAGTTGGCAGGCTATTCCAGTTTAGTTGGCAGGCTATTCTAGTTTAGTTGGCAGGCTATTCTAGTTTAGTTGGCAGGCTATTCTAGTGTAGTTGGCAGGCTATTTTAGTTTAGTTGGCAGGCTAATTTTAGTTTAGTTGACAGGCTATTCTAGTTTAGTTGGCAGGCTATTCCAGTTTAGTTGGCAGGCTATTCTAGTTTAGTTGACAGGCTATTCTAGTTTAGTTGGCAGGCTATTCTAGTTTAGTTGGCAGGCTATTCTAGTTTAGTGGTCAGGCTATTCTAGTTTAGTTGGCAGGCTATTCTAGTTTAGTTGGCAGGCTATTCTAGTTTAGTTGGCAGGCTATTCTAGTTTAGTTGGCAGACTATTTTAGTTTAGTTGGCAGGCTATTTTAGTTTAGTTGGCAGGCAATTCTAGTTTAGTTGGCAGGCTATTCTAGTTTAGTTGGCAGGCTATTCTAGTTTAGTTGGCAGGCTATTTTAGTTTACTTGGCAGGCTATTTTAGTTTAGTTGGCAGGCTATTCTAGTTTAGTTGGCAGGCTATTTTAGTTTACTTGGCAGGCTATTCTAGTTTAGTTGGCAGGCTATTCTAGTTTAGTTGTCAGGCTATTTTAGTTTAGTTGACAGGCTATTTTAGTTTAGTTGGCAGGCTATTTTAGTTTAGTTGGCAGGCTATTTTAGTTTAGTTGGCAGGCTATTTTAGTTTAGTTGTTAGGCTATTTTAGTTTAGTTGGCAGGCTATTTTAGTTTAGTTGGCAGGCTATTCTAGTTTAGTTGGCAGGCTATTTTAGTTTAGTTGGCAGGCTATTCTAGTTTAGTTGGCAGGCTATTTTAGTTTTGTTGGCAGGCTATTTTAGTTTAGTTGGCAGGCTATTTTAGTTTAGTTGGCAGGCTATTCTAGTTTAGTTGGCAGGCTATTTTAGTTTACTTGGCAGGCTATTTTAGTTTAGTTGGCAGGCTATTTTAGTTTACTTGGCAGGCTATTTTAGTTTAGTTGGCAGGCTATTTTAGTTTAGTTGGCAGTCTATTTTAGTTTAGTTGGCATGCTATTCTAGTTTAGTTGGCAGGCTATTCTAGTTTAGTTGGCAGGCTATTCTAGTTTAGTTGGCATGCTATTCTAGTTTAGTTGGCATGCTCTTCTAGTTTAGTTGGCAGGCTATTTTATTTTAGTTGGCCGGCTATTCTTGTTTAGTTGGCAGGCTATTCTAGTTTAGTTGGCAGGCTATTTTAGTTTAGTTGGCAGTCTATTTTATTTCATTTGGCCAGCTATTCTAGTTTAGTTGGCAGGCTATTTTAGTTTACTTGGCAGGTTATTTTAGTTTAGTTGGCAGGCTATTTTAGTTTAGTTGGCAGGCTATTCTAGTTTAGTTGGCAGGCTATTCTAGTTAAGTTGGCAGGCTATTTTAGTTTACTTGGCAGGCTATTTTAGTTTAGTTGGCAGGCTATTTTTGTTTACTTGGCAGGCTATTTTAGTTTAGTTGGCAGGCTATTCTAGTTTAGTTGGCAGGCTATTCTTTTCAAGGGGCAATCATGGATTCAAACAACAACAAAACCCCCACCCCAACAAGCTTATATATTGGGTTCTGATTGGGTAAGACTAGCCAAAGATGTCGTCTTTAGGCCGTTACTTCTTAAAGTCCAAGAACCTTATATGATATTTTCAGAGGTAGCAGACAAAATGGCAAACAAAATAGCCAAATACTTTTTTGTTCATGTCACATAAAAATAATTTAACAAGTACAAAAATACACGCCTACTGTACACTGTTTTATCCGAATTAGCACAGGTTTTAGGAGACACAGATAGCTAATTAGCACAGGTTTTAGAGCATTCTAGATAGCTAATTAGCACAGGTTTTAGAGCATTCTAGATAGCTAATTAGCACAGGTTTTAGAGCTAATTAGAACAGGTTTTAGAGCTAATTAGCACAGGTTTTAGAGCTAATTAGCACAGGTTTTAGAGCTAATTAGAACAGGTTTTAGAGCTAATTAGCACAGGTTTTAGAGCTAATTAGAACAGGTTTTAGAGCTAATTAGCACAGGTTTTAGAGCTAATTAGAACAGGTTTTAGAGCTAATTAGCACAGGTTTTAGAGCTAATTAGAACAGGTTTTAGAGCTAATTAGCACAGGTTTTAGAGATAATTAGAACAGGTTTTAGAGCATTCTAGATAGCTAATTAGCACAGGTTTTAGAGCTAATTAGCACAGGTTTTAGAGCTAATTAGCACAGGTTTTAGAGCTAATTAGCACAGGTTTTAGAGCTAATTAGCACAGGTTTTAGAGCTAATTAGCACAGGTTTTAGAGCTAATTAGCACAGGTTTTAGAGCTAATTAGCACAGGTTTTAGAGCTAATTAGCACAGGTTTCAGATCACGTTAGGAAGTTAATTAGCACAGGTGGTCCCTCTGTCTTCCATAAACGTGCTGTAACATAGAGATATGGCCATGTGGGAACATTAACCCTAGAAAGGTGTGTACAGACCAAGCGATGCGTGTTAATGTTCAGACCGAGCGTCTGAGATCTTAACAAAACTCCCCCCGTACAGAAGATGCCGTCGTCCAATACTCTTGTGTGTAATGTAATGGAACAGAGAGTGCTGATCAAGGGCCTAGGTTAAGGCAAGTTGAAGCAAGCTCATGAGGCATTCATAAGTTGTATTATTTAAGAATAAGTCAACTCCCGAAAGTTTTCATACCCCTTGGTTTATTTCACATTTTGTTGTGTTACAGCCTGAATTCAAAATGGATTGAATAGATGTTTTTTCTACACACAACATCCCATAATGACGAAGTGAAAACAAATGTTTTGCAAATGTACCGAAGATGAAAAACACAAATATCTAATTTACATAATTATTCAACCCCCTGAGTGTTACAATCCCCTTTGGCAGCAACTACAGCTGTGAGTCTTTCTGGGTAAAGTGCCTTGCAAAAGTATTCAACCCCTTTGGTGTTTTTCCTATTTTGTTTCCTATTTTGTTGCATTACAAACCTGTAATTTTTAAAGGGATTTTTATTTGGATCTCATGTAGTGGACAGCCACAAAATAGTCCAAATTGGTGAAGTGAAATGAAAAAAATTACTTTGAAATAATTTAAAATGTAAAAGTGGTGCGTGTATATGTATTCACCTTTTGCTATGAAACCCCTAAATAAGATCTGGTGCAACCAACTACTTTCAGAAGTCACATAATTAGTTAAATTAAGTCCACCTGTGTGCAATCTAAGTGTCACATGACCTGTCACATAATATCAGTGTACCTGTTCTGAAAGGCCCCAGAGTCTTCAACACCACTAAGCAAGGGGTACCACCAAGCAAGCAGCACTATGAAGACCAAGGAGCTCTCCAAACAGGTCAGGGACAAAGTTGTGGAGAAGTACAGATCAGGGTTGGGTTATAAAAAAATATCAGAAACTTTGAACATCCCATGGATACCATTAAAACCATTATTATTTGACATACAAACACCGGATTTGTTAATTAATTTAGAAAAATATTAGTAACATTCCACCCACAAGGCCACTAGGTCTTTTGACTGCAGGAAGGGGCTACGTCAAAACTGTAGCATTCACTGTTTTCTTGGTAAGCAAGAATTTGGCCTTTTAGTTTTTTGTCCTGCTGAAAGGTGAGACATTTCCCAGTGTCTGGTGGAAAGCAGATTAAACCACGTTTTCCTCCGGGATTTTGCCTGTGCTTAGCTCCATTCCATTTATTTTTTATCCTGAAAAACTCCCCAGTCCTTAACGATGACAAGCATACCCATAACATGATGCAGAGCGGTACTCCTTAATGTGTTGTGTTCTCTTTGCCCCAAACATAACACTTTGTTTTCGGGACAAAAATTTAATTGCTTTGCCACATTTCTTTGCAGGATTACTTTAGTGACTTGTTGCAAACAGGATGCACGTTTTGGAATATTTGTATTCTTTACAGGCTTCGTTCTTTTCACTCTGTCAATTAGGTTATTATTGCGGCGTAACTACAATATTGTTGATCCATCCTCAATTTTCTCCTATCACAGCCATTAAACTCTGAAACTGTTTAAATGTCACCATTGGGCTCATGGTGAAATTCCTGAGCAAGTTCCTTGCTCTTCGGCAGCTGAGTTAGGAAGGACACCTGTATATTTGAATTGACTGGGTGTATTGCTACTCCATCCAAAGTGTAATTAATACCATGCTCAAATGGATAATCAATGTCTGCTTTTTTTATCCATCAGGCAAGATGGCGCCGACAGAGAGTTCAGCTCTGCTTTGCAGTACTTAGTTTTTTAAATGTTTTTTTCTGTGTTATTTCTTACAAGATTAGCCCAGGACATGTTTTGTGTTATTACATACAGCCGGAAATAACTCACCAGCATTACGACCGGCATTTTGACTTTCCCGAATTGGGTCATTTGTTCCCCCCGGGAGGCGCGCACACCATCCACCACTTCTGAGTATACCACACGATAATGTTCAGTCTCTGGATAATAAAGTAGACGAGCTCAGGGCGAGGATCTCCTTCCAGAGAGACGTCAGGGAAACACGGGATATACTGTCTTTGTACATACAGCCAGTATGTTGGAATAAAGAACTCTCCGGGAAGAAGAAAGGCAGTGCATGTTTCATGATTAACCACTCAGGGTGTGATTGTGATAACATACATAAACTCTAGTCCTTTTTGTTCACCCGACCTAGAATAACTCACAATCAAATGCCTGCTGTGTTACCTCCCAAGAGAATTCCCTTTGGTTATAGTCACAGCCATGTATATTCTCCCTCAAGCTGATACCACAACGGCCCTCAAAGAACTTCAATGGACTTTATGCAAACTGTAAACCATATATCCGGAGCCTGCTTTTATTGTAGCTGGGAATTTTACCGAAGTTGTACTAACACTCTGAGAAAACGTTATACCTACTCAGATTTTCGAAATGACTACAAGGCCCTACCACGCCCTTTGTCTGGGAAATCTGATCATGACTCCATTTTGCTCCTCCCTTCCTATTGGCAGAAACTCAAACAGGAAGTACCCGTGCTAAGGACTATTCAATGCTGGTCTGACCAATCGGAATCCATACTGGGTCATTTTCCAGGTAGCCTCTAAGATTGATAAATACACGGATACGGTGACTGAGTTTATCAGGAAGTGTATTGGAGATGTAGTGCCCACTGCGACTATTAAAACCTACCCTAACCAGAAACCATGGATAGATGGTAGCATTCGTGCAAAACTGAAAGCGCCAATAACCATATTTAACCGTGGCAAGGTGACTGGGAATATGGCCAAATAAAAAAAAGTGTAGTTATTCCTTCCGTAAGGCAATCAAACAATTAAAATGTTAGTTTAGAGACAAAGTGGAGTCACAGTTCAACAGACATGAGAAATATGTAGCAGAATCTACAGACAATTACTAACTACAAAGGGAAAACCAGCCACGTCGGGGACACCGACTTCTTACTTCCAGACAAGCTAAACACCTTCTTCGCCCGCTTTGTGGATAACACAGTGCCACGGACGCGGCATGAAACCAAGGACTGTGGACTACCTGACTGGGAAGGCACAGTTGAGGGAGAGTGCGAGGAGCAGGAACAGAACGTACTGGGCTGTGGAGGCGCACTGGAGACACGGTGCATAGAACTGGCACACATTGTACTGTAACGATGACACTCTTCACGCGGTGAGTACGAGGAGTTGGTACAGGATGTACTGGGCATTGAAGGCGCACTGGAGACCTGGTGCGTATAGCATCAATTGTACCGGAACTTTAACACACTTCTCAGGACGAGTACGGGGAGTTGGCCAACGTGAGTAAGACACTTACATTCCCTATCCGCGTCCTCAGAGTATGCGCAGACCAGCTGGCTGGAGTGTTTACGGACGTATTCAATAGCTCCCAATCCCAGTCTGCTGTCCCCACTTGCTTCAAGACGTTCACCATTTTTCCTGTACCCTAGAAAGCAAAGGTAACCGAACTAAATGACTATCGCCACATGGCACTCACTTCTGTCAACAAGAAGTTCTTTGAGAGGATAGTTAAGGATCATATCACCTCTACCTTACCAGACACCTTAGCCCACACCCTAGACCCACTCCAATGTGCATACCGCCCCAAAAGATCCGCAGACAACGCAATCGCCATCACACTGCACACTGCCCTATCCCATCTGGACAAGAGGAATACCTATGTAAGAATGCTGTTAATTCACTACAGCTCAGCATTCAACACCATAGTACCCTTCTTGCTCTTCATTAAGCTTGAGGCCCTGGGTCTGAACCCCGCCCTGTGCAACTGGGTTCTGGACTTCCTGACGGCCTGCCCCCAGGATTTGAAGGTAGGAAACAACACTTCCACTTCACTGATCCTCAACACAGGGGCCCCACAAGGGTGTGTGCTCAGCCCCCTCCTGTTCTCCCTGTTCACCCATGACTGTGTGGCCACGCACGCCTCCAACTCAATCATCAAGTTTGCAGATGACACAAAAGTAGTAGGCTTGATTACCATCAATGATTAGACTGCCTACAGGGAGGAGGTGAGGGCCCTGGGAGTGTGGTGCCAGGAAAATAACATCTCACTCAAAGTCGAAAAACAAAAGAGCTCATAGTGAACTTCAGGAAACAGCAGAGGGAGCATACCCCGACGGGACCGCAGTGGAGCAGGTGGAAAACTTCAAGTTCCTTGATGATCTGAAATGGTCCACTCACACAGACAGTGTAGTTACGAAGGCTGAAGAAATTTGGCTTGGCACCTAAAACTCTCACAAACTTTTCCAGATGTACAATTGAGAGCATCCTGTCGGGCTGTATCACCGCCTGTATCACCGCCTGGTACGGCAACTGCACCACCCATTGCATCATTGGGGGCAAACTACCTGCCCCCCTGGACACCTACAGCACCCGATGTCACAGGAAGGCCAAAAAGATCAAGGACATCAACCACCCGAGCCACTGCCTGTTCACCCAGCTATCATCCAGAAGGCGAGGTCAGTACAGGGGCATCAAAGCTGGGACCGAGAGACTGAAAAACATCCATCTCAAGGCCATCAGACTTTTAAATAGGCATCACTTGGCGGCTTCCTCCCAGTTATGTAACCCTGCACCTTAGAGGCTGCTGCCCCAAATACATAGACTTGAAAGCATTGGTCACTTTAATAATGGAACACTAGTCACATTTTTGCTTTTCTCATCTCATATGTATTCTGTTCTACTGTATTTAGTCAATGCCACTCCGACATTGCTCGTCCTAATATTTATATATTTCTTAATTCCATTATTTTACTTTTAGATGTGTGTATTGTTAGATACTACTGCACTGTTGGAGCTAGGAACACAAGCATTTAGTTAGATACTACTGCACTGTTGGAGCTAGACACACAAGCATTTAGTTAGATATTACTGCACTGTTGGAGCTAGACACACAAGCATTTAGTTAGATATTACTGCACTGTTGGAGCTAGACACACAAGCATTTAGTTAGATATTACTGCACTGATGGAGCTAGAAACACAAGCACTTAGATAGTACTGCACTGATGGAGCTAGGAACACAAGCATTTAGTTAGATATTACTGCACTGATGGAGCTAGAAACACAAGCACTTAGTTAGATAGTACTGCACTGATGGAGCTAGGAACACAATCATTTAGTTAGATAATACTGCACTGATGGAGCTAGGAACACAAGCATTTAGTTAGATAGTACTGCACTGATGGAGCAAGAATCACAAGCATTTAGTTAGATAGTACTGCACTGATGGAGCTAGGAACACAAGCATTTAGTTAGATAGTACTGCACTGATGGAGCTAGAATCACAAGCACTTAGTTAGATATTACTGCACTGATGGAGCTAGGAACACAAGCATTTAGTTAGATAGTACTGCACTGATGGAGCTAGAATCACAAGCACTTAGTTAGATATTACTGCACTGATGGAGCTAGGAACACAAGCATTTAGTTAGATATTTCTGCACTGATGGAGCTAGGAACACAAGCATTTAGTTAGATATTACTGCACTGATGGAGCTAGGAACACAAGCATTTAGTTAGATAGTACTGCACTGATGGAGCTAGACACACAAGCATTTAGTTAGATAGTACTGACTGAGGGAGCTAGAAGCACAAGCATTTAGTTAGATACTACAAGCACAAGCATTTAGTTAGATATTTCTGCACTGATGGAGCTAGGAACACAAGCATTTAGTTAGATATTACTGCACTGATGGAGCTAGGAACACAAGCATTTAGTTAGATAGTACTGCACTGATGGAGCTAGACACACAAGCATTTAGTTAGATAGTACTGCACTGATGGAGCTAGGAACACAAGCATTTAGTTAGATAGTACTGCACTGAGGGAGCTAGAAGCACAAGCATTTAGTTAGATACTACTGCACTGTTGGAGCTAGGAACACAAGCATTTAGTTAGATATTACTGCACTGTTGGAGCTAGACACACAAGCATTTAGTTAGATATTACTTCACTGTTGGAGCTAGAAACACAAGCACTTAGTTAGATATTACTGCACTGTTGGAGCCAGGAACACAAGCACTTAGTTAGATATTCCTGCACTGTTGGAGCTAGAATCACAAGCACTTCACTATGCCCTCAATAACATCTGCTAAATATGTGTATGTGACAAATACAATTTTATGATTCGATTTGAATAGGTGCCCTTTTTTCTGCGAGGCATTGGAAAACTTCCATTTTCCGTCTTTGTGGTTTAATCTCAGTTTGAAATTCACTGCTCGATCGAGGAACCTTACAGATAATTGTGTGTGTGGGGTACTGAGATGAGGTAGTCACAAACCTCTTAAAAATCATAATGTTAAACACTAGTAGTAGTGTGACGGGTACAATCACGGAAGAAGAAGCCAAGTAGAAAAGCCATATTACAACCTATGTTGTTTATTTGCTCTGTAACCCATTGGTTCACACACCACCGTGATAAACAATAAGGCCTGTGACAACAAAAAGACGACAGTCACACAGTGGCGGAATAAATTAAACTGCACATACACTTGTTTCATCACAAAACCGGAGAGCAACATCTGCCCGGGTGAAGTCCACAAAGCAAATATTGTATGTAACAAACAGTTATATGACCTGCAGCGGGGTCAAGCAAGTTAATGTTTTCAACAGTTTAATAAACAACTACTGAATTAGAACCACATTGTTACACTCGTAGAAAAACAATTTGTGATCTAGAACCTTAAAAGGTTTCTTCGACTGTCTCTAAAAGGAGAACCCTTTGAAGAATCAATTTTGGTTGCAAGTAGAACCCTTTTGGATTCCAAGTAGAAAAGTTTCTACAGAGGGTTCTACATGGAACCAAAAAGGGTTCTCCTATGGGGACAGCTGAATAACCCTTTTTTTCTAAGAGTGTACCAGCTACCTATGTTTAGTTTAATACACTGAAAACAAACTTAAAGGTACAAAAAACAATTACAGTTCAAACAATTTTGCTAAATATCATGTGGCTGTCCATGGCACTGATTTCTGTCTGTGTCTGCGTGTGTGTGCGCACATGCTTGTCACGCAAGTAAAAAAACAGATGAATCACTCTAGTTGAACGCCAATTTGAACGCCAATTCCATCCTCCTCCCTTTCATGTTGGCAAAACGGTCTATTGCTCTGTCGTACAGTAGACATTTAGTTATTGTTTTAATAGGCTACCTATCTAAAATGCTTGCTAGCCTAACTTCCTCTCATGGGCAACAATCAACCAGCTAAGTTAGCTAGCATGAGCCTACTAGGCTTGATCCAGGCTACATATTGAACATATGTCATCCCAGGCCAGTGTACAACATATGAATGCACGGTTAGATCAGAATCAACACCAGCTAGTTACCAGCTAGTTACTGACATCAACACCAGCTAGTTACTGACATCAACACCAGCTAGTTACTGACATCAACACCAGCTAGTTACTGACATAAACACCAGCTAGTTACTGACATCAACACCAGCTAGTTACTGACATCGACACCAGCTAGTTACTGACATCGACACCAGCTAGTTATTGACATCAACACCAGCTAGTTACTGACATCGACACCAGCTAGTTATTGACATCAACACCAGCTAGTTACTGACATCAACACCAGCTAGTTACTGACATCAACACCAGCTAGTTACTGACATCAACACCAGCTAGTTACAGACATCAACACCAGCTAGTTACTGACATCAACACCAGCTAGTTACTGACATCAACACCAGCTAGTTATTGACATCAACACCAGCTAGTTACTGACATCAAACCCAGCTAGTTACAGACATCAACACCAGCTATTTACTGACAACAACACCAGCTAGTTACTGACATCAACACCAGCTAGTTACTGACATCAAACCCAGCTAGTTACTGACATCAACACCAGCTAGTTACTGACATCAACACCAGCTAGTTACTGACATTCACACCAGATAATTACCAGCTAGTTACTGACATCAACAATAGCTAGTTACAGACATCAACACCAGATAGTTGCCAGCTAGTTACTAACATCAACACCAGCTAGATTCCAGCTAGTTGCTGAAATCAACACCAGCTAGTTACCAGCTAGTTGCTGACATCAACACCAGCTAGTTACTGACATCACCACCAGCTAGTTACCAGCTAGTTAATGACATCAACACCAGCTACTTACCAGCTAGATTCTGAAATCAACACCAGCTAGTTACCAGCTAGTTACTGAAATCAACACCAGCTAGTTACCAGCTAGTTACTGACATCAACACCAGCTAGTTACCAGCTAGTTACTGACATCAACACCAGCTAGTTACCAGCTAGTTACTGACATCAACACCAGCTAGTTTCCAGCTAGTTATTGACATCAACACCATCTAGTTACTAACATCAACACCAGCTAGTTACTGACATCAACACTGCTAGTTACTGACATCAACACCAACTAGTTACTGACATCAACACCAGTTAGTTACTGACATCAACACCAGCTAGTTACTGACATCAACACCAGCTAGTTACTGACATCAACACCAGCTAGTTGCTGACATCAACACCAGCTAGTTACTGACATCAACACCAGCTAGTTACTGACATCAACATCAGCTAGTTACTGACATCAACACCAGCTAGTTACTGACATCAACACCAGCTAGTAATTGACATCAACACCAGCTAGTTACCAGCTAGTTACTGACATCAAACCCAGCTAGTTACTGACATCAACGCCAGCTAGTTACTGACATCAACGCCAGCTAGTTACTGACATCCACACCAGCTAGTTATTGACATCAACACCAGCTAGTTATTGACATCAACACCAGCAAGTTACTGACATCAACACCAGCTAATTACTGACATCAACACCAGCTAGTTACCAGCTAGTTACTGACATCAACACCAGCTAGTTATTGACATCAACACCAGCTAGTTACTGACATCAACACCAGCTAGTTACCAGCTAGTTACTGAAATCAACACCAGCTAGTTACCAGCTAATTACTGACATCAACACCAGCTAGTTACCAGCTAGTTACTGACATCAACACCAGCTAGTTACCAGCTAGTTACTGACATCAACACCAGCTAGTTTCCAGCTAGTTACTGACATCAACACCAGCTAGTTACCAGCTATTTACTGACATCAACACCAGGTAGTTACTGACATCAACACCAGCTAGTTACTGACATCAACACCAGTTAGTTACTGACATCAACACCAGCTAGTTACTGACATCAACACCAGCTAGTTACTGACATCAACACCAGCTAGTTACTGACATCAACACCAGCTAGTTACTGACATCAACACCAGCTAGTTACTGACATCAACACCAGCTAGTTAATGACATCAACATCAGCTAGTTACTGACATCAACACCAGCTAGTTACTGACATCAACACCAGCTAGTTAATGACATCAAAACCAGCTAGTTACCAACTAGTTACTGACATCAACATCAGTTAGAACATGACATCAACACCAGCTAGTTACCAGCTAGTTATTGACATCAACACCAGCTAGTTACTGACATCGACACCAGCTAGTTATTGACATCAACACCAGCTAGTTACTGACATCGACACCAGCTAGTTATTGACATCAACACCAGCTAGTTACTGACATCAACACCAGCTAGTTACTGACATCAACTCCAGCTAGTTACTGACATCAACACCAGCTAGTTACTGACATCAACACCAGCTAGTTATTGACATCAACACCATCTAGTTACTGACATCAACACCAGCTAGTTACTGACATCAACACTGCTAAGTTACTGACATCAAACCCAGCTAGTTACTGACATCAACACAAGCTAGTTACTGACATCAACACCAGCTAGTTACTGACATCAACACCAGCTAGTTACTGACATCAACACCAGCTAGTTACTGACATAAACACCAGCTAGTTACCAGCTAGTTACTGACATCAACACCAGCTAGTTACTGACATCAACACCAGCTAGTTACTGACATCAACACCAGCTAGTTACTGACATCAACACCAGCTAGTTACTGACATCAACACCAGCTAGTTACTGACATCGACACCAGCTAGTTACTGACATCAACACCAGCTAGTTATTGACATTAACACCAGCTAGTTACTGACATTAACACCAGCTAGTTACTGACATCAACACCAGCTAGTTACAGACATCTACACCAGCTAGTTACCAGCTAGTTACTGACATCAACACCAGCTAGTTATTGACATCAACACCAGCTAGTTACTGACATCTACACCAGCTAGTTACCAGCTAGTTACTGACATCAACACCAGCTAGTTACTGACATCAACACCAGCTAGTTACCAGCTAGATTCTGAAATCAACACCAGCTAGTTACCAGCTAGTTACTGAAATCAACACCAGCTAGTTACCAGCTAATTACTGACATCAACACCAGCTAGTTACCAGCTAGTTACTGACATCAACACCAGCTAGTTACCAGCTAGTTACTGACATCAACACCAGCTAGTTTCCAGCTAGTTACTGACATCAACACCAGCTAGTTACCAGCTATTTACTGACATCAACACCAGGTAGTTACTGACATCAACACCAGCTAGTTACTGACATCAACACCAGCTAGTTACTGACATCAACACCAGCTAGTTACTGACATCAACACCAGCTAGTTACTGACATCAACACCAGCTAGTTACTGACATCAACACCAACATCAACACCAGCTAGTTACTGACATCAACACCAGCTAGTTAATGAAATCAACACCAGCTAGTTACCAGCTAGTTATTGACATCATCACTAGCTAGTTACTGACATCAACACCAGCTAGTTACCAGCTAGTTACTGACATCAACACCAGCTAGTTTCTGACATCAACACCAGCTAGTTACTGACATCAACACCAGCTAGTTACTGACATAAACACCAGCTAGTTACGAGCTAGTTACTGACATTAACACCAGCTAGTTACTGACATCAACACCAGCTAGTTACTGACATCAACACCAGCTAGTTACTGACATCAACACCAGCTAGTTACTGACATCAACACCAGCTAGTTATTGACATCAACACCAGCTAGTTACTGACATCAACACCAGCTAATTACTGACATCAACACTGCTAAGTTACTGACATCAAACCCAGCTAGTTACTGACATCAAACCCAGCTAGTTATTGACATCAACACCAGCTAGTTACTGACATCAACACCAGCTAGTTCCTGACATTAACACCAGCTAGTTACCAGCTAGTTATTGACATCAACACCAGCTAGTTACCAGCTAGTTACTGACATCAACACCAGCTAGTTCCTGACATTAACACCAGCTAGTTACCAGCTAGTTATTGACATCAACACCAGCTAGTTACCAGCTAGTTACTGACATTAACACCAGCTAGTTACCAGCTAGTTATTGACATTAACACCAGCTAGTTACCAGCTAGTTACTGACATCAACACCAGCTAGTTATTGACATCAACACCAGCTAGTTACTGACATTAACACCAGCTAGTTACAGACATCAACACCAGCTAGTTACAGACATCAACACCAGCTAGTTACTGACATCAACACCAGATAGTGACTGACATTAACACCAGCTAGTTACCAGCTAGTTATTGACATCAACACCAGCTAGTTACCAGCTAGTTACTGACATCAACACCAGCTAGTTCCTGACATTAACACCAGCTAGTTACCAGCTAGTTATTGACATCAACACCAGCTAGTTACCAGCTAGTTACTGACATTAACACCAGCTAGTTACCAGCTAGTTATTGACATTAACACCAGCTAGTTACCAGCTAGTTACTGACATCAACACCAGCTAGTTATTGACATCAACACCAGCTAGTTACTGACATTAACACCAGCTAGTTACAGACATCAACACCAGCTAGTTACAGACATCAACACCAGCTAGTTACAGACATCAACACCAGCTAGTTACCAGCTAGTTACTGACATCAACACCAGCTAGTTATTGACATCAACACCAGCTCGTTACTGACATCAACACCAGCTAGTTACTGACATCAACACCAGCTAGTTACTGACATCAAACCCAGCTAGTTACTGACATCAAACCCAGCTAGTTATTGACATCAACACCAGCTAGTTACTGACATCAACACCAGCTAGTTCCTGACATTAACACCAGCTAGTTACCAGCTAGTTATTGACATCAACACCAGCTAGTTACCAGCTAGTTACTGACATCAACACCAGCTAGTTCCTGACATTAACACCAGCTAGTTACCAGCTAGTTATTGACATCAACACCAGCTAGTTACCAGCTAGTTACTGACATTAACACCAGCTAGTTACCAGCTAGTTATTGACATTAACACCAGCTAGTTACCAGCTAGTTACTGACATCAACACCAGCTAGTTATTGACATCAACACCAGCTAGTTACTGACATTAACACCAGCTAGTTACAGACATCAACACCAGCTAGTTACAGACATCAACACCAGCTAGTTACAGACATCAACACCAGCTAGTTATTGACATCAACACCAGCTAGTTATTGACATCAACACCAGCTAGTTACTGACATTAACACCAGATAGTTGCAGACATCAAAACCAGCTAGTTACAGACATCAACACCAGCTAGTTATTGACATCAACACCAGCTAGTTACTGACATTAACACCAGCTAGTTACTGACATCAAACCCAGCTAGTTACTGACATCAACACCAGCTAGTTACTGACATCAAACCCAGCTAGTTACTGACATCAACACCAGCTAGTTACTGACATCAAACCCAGCTAGTTACTGACATCAACACCAGCTAGTTACTGACATTAACACCAGCTAGTTACCAGCTAGTTACTGACATCAACAACAGCTAGTTACTGACATCAACACCAGCTAGTTACCAGCTAGTTACTGACATCAACACCAGCTAGTTTCCAACTAGTTACTGACATCTACACCAGCTAGTTACTGACATCAACACCAGCTAGTTACCATCTAGTTACTGACATCAACACCAGCTAGTTACTGACATCAACACCAGCTAGTTCCTGACATCAACACCAGCAAGTTACCAGCTAGGTATTGACATCAACACCAGCTAGTTACCAGCTAGTTACTGACATCAACACCAGCCAGTTACTGACATCAACACCAGCTAGTTACTGACATCAACACCAGCTAGTTACTGACATCAACACCAGCTAGTTACAGACATCAACACCAGCTAGTTACTGACATCAAACCCAGCTAGTTACTGACATCAACACCAGATAGTTACTGACAACAACACCAGCTAGTTACAGACATCAACACCAGCTAGTTACAGACATCAAACCCAGCTAGTTACTGACATCAACACCAGCTAGTTACTGACGTCAAACCCAGCTAGTTACTGACATCAACACCAGCTAGTTACTGACATCAACACCTGCTAGTTACTGACATTAACACCAGCTAGTTACCAGCTAGTTACTGACATCAACAACAGCTAGTTACTGACATCAACACCAGCTAGTTACCAGCTATTTACTGACATCAACACCAGGTAGTTACTGACATCAACACCAGCTAGTTACTGACATCAACACCAGCTAGTTACTGACATCAACACCAGCTAGTTACTGACATCAACACCAGCTAGTTACTGACATCAACACCAGCTAGTTACTGACATCAACACCAACATCAACACCAGCTAGTTACTGACATCAACAACAGCTAGTTAATGACATAGTTAATGACATCAACACCAGCTAGTTACCAACTAGTTACTGACATCAACACCAGCTAGAAAATGACATCAACACCAGCTAGTTACCAGCTAGTTATTGACATCATCACTAGCTAGTTACTGACATCAACACCAGCTAGTTACCAGCTAGTTACTGACATCAACACCAGCTAGTTTCTGACATCAACACCAGCTAGTTACTGACATCAACACCAGCTAGTTACTGACATAAACACCAGCTAGTTACGAGCTAGTTACTGACATTAACACCAGCTAGTTACTGACATCAACACCAGCTAGTTACTGACATCAACACCAGCTAGTTACTGACATCAACACCAGCTAGTTACTGACATCAACACCAGCTAGTTATTGACATCAACACCAGCTAGTTACTGACATCAACACCAGCTAATTACTGACATCAACACTGCTAAGTTACTGACATCAAACCCAGCTAGTTACTGACATCAACACCAGCTAGTTATTGACATCAACACCAGCTAGTTACTGACATCAACACCAGCTAGTTCCTGACATTAACACCAGCTAGTTACCAGCTAGTTATTGACATCAACACCAGCTAGTTACCAGCTAGTTACTGACATCAACACCAGCTAGTTCCTGACATTAACACCAGCTAGTTACCAGCTAGTTATTGACATCAACACCAGCTAGTTACCAGCTAGTTACTGACATTAACACCAGCTAGTTACCAGCTAGTTATTGACATTAACACCAGCTAGTTACCAGCTAGTTACTGACATCAACACCAGCTAGTTATTGACATCAACACCAGCTAGTTACTGACATTAACACCAGCTAGTTACAGACATCAACACCAGCTAGTTACAGACATCAACACCAGCTAGTTACAGACATCAACACCAGCTAGTTACCAGCTAGTTACTGACATCAACACCAGCTAGTTATTGACATCAACACCAGCTCGTTACTGACATCAACACCAGCTAGTTACTGACATCAACACCAGCTAGTTACTGACATCAAACCCAGCTAGTTACTGACATCAAACCCAGCTAGTTATTGACATCAACACCAGCTAGTTACTGACATCAACACCAGCTAGTTCCTGACATTAACACCAGCTAGTTACCAGCTAGTTATTGACATCAACACCAGCTAGTTACCAGCTAGTTACTGACATCAACACCAGCTAGTTCCTGACATTAACACCAGCTAGTTACCAGCTAGTTACTGACATCAACACCAGCTAGTTACCAGCTATTTACTGACATCAACACCAGGTAGTTACTGACATCAACACCAGCTAGTTACTGACATCAACACCAGCTAGTTACTGACATCAACACCAGCTAGTTACTGACATCAACACCAGCTAGTTACTGACATCAACACCAGCTAGTTACTGACATCAACACCAACATCAACACCAGCTAGTTACTGACATCAACAACAGCTAGTTAATGACATAGTTAATGACATCAACACCAGCTAGTTACCAACTAGTTACTGACATCAACACCAGCTAGAAAATGACATCAACACCAGCTAGTTACCAGCTAGTTATTGACATCATCACTAGCTAGTTACTGACATCAACACCAGCTAGTTACCAGCTAGTTACTGACATCAACACCAGCTAGTTTCTGACATCAACACCAGCTAGTTACTGACATCAACACCAGCTAGTTACTGACATAAACACCAGCTAGTTACGAGCTAGTTACTGACATTAACACCAGCTAGTTACTGACATCAACACCAGCTAGTTACTGACATCAACACCAGCTAGTTACTGACATCAACACCAGCTAGTTACTGACATCAACACCAGCTAGTTATTGACATCAACACCAGCTAGTTACTGACATCAACACCAGCTAATTACTGACATCAACACTGCTAAGTTACTGACATCAAACCCAGCTAGTTACTGACATCAACACCAGCTAGTTATTGACATCAACACCAGCTAGTTACTGACATCAACACCAGCTAGTTCCTGACATTAACACCAGCTAGTTACCAGCTAGTTATTGACATCAACACCAGCTAGTTACCAGCTAGTTACTGACATCAACACCAGCTAGTTCCTGACATTAACACCAGCTAGTTACCAGCTAGTTATTGACATCAACACCAGCTAGTTACCAGCTAGTTACTGACATTAACACCAGCTAGTTACCAGCTAGTTATTGACATTAACACCAGCTAGTTACCAGCTAGTTACTGACATCAACACCAGCTAGTTATTGACATCAACACCAGCTAGTTACTGACATTAACACCAGCTAGTTACAGACATCAACACCAGCTAGTTACAGACATCAACACCAGCTAGTTACAGACATCAACACCAGCTAGTTACCAGCTTTACTGACATCAACACCAGCTAGTTATTGACATCAACACCAGCTCGTTACTGACATCAACACCAGCTAGTTACTGACATCAACACCAGCTAGTTACTGACATCAAACCCAGCTAGTTACTGACATCAAACCCAGCTAGTTATTGACATCAACACCAGCTAGTTACTGACATCAACACCAGCTAGTTCCTGACATTAACACCAGCTAGTTACCAGCTAGTTATTGACATCAACACCAGCTAGTTACCAGCTAGTTACTGACATCAACACCAGCTAGTTCCTGACATTAACACCAGCTAGTTACCAGCTAGTTATTGACATCAACACCAGCTAGTTACCAGCTAGTTACTGACATTAACACCAGCTAGTTACCAGCTAGTTATTGACATTAACACCAGCTAGTTACCAGCTAGTTACTGACATCAACACCAGCTAGTTATTGACATCAACACCAGCTAGTTACTGACATCAACACCAGCTAGTTACTGACATCAACACCAGCTAGTTACTGACATCAACACCAGCTAGTTACTGACATCAACACCAGCTAGTTACTGACATCAACACCAGCTAGTTATTGACATCAACACCAGCTAGTTACTGACATTAACACCAGATAGTTGCAGACATCAAAACCAGCTAGTTACAGACATCAACACCAGCTAGTTATTGACATCAACACCAGCTAGTTACTGACATTAACACCAGCTAGTTACTGACATCAAACCCAGCTAGTTACTGACATCAACACCAGCTAGTTACTGACATCAAACCCAGCTAGTTACTGACATCAACACCAGCTAGTTACTGACATCAAACCCAGCTAGTTACTGACATCAACACCAGCTAGTTACTGACATTAACACCAGCTAGTTACCAGCTAGTTACTGACATCAACAACAGCTAGTTACTGACATCAACACCAGCTAGTTACCAGCTAGTTATTGACATCAACACCAGCTAGTTTCCAACTAGTTACTGACATCTACACCAGCTAGTTACTGACATCAACACCAGCTAGTTACCATCTAGTTACTGACATCAACACCAGCTAGTTACTGACATCAACACCAGCTAGTTCCTGACATCAACACCAGCAAGTTACCAGCTAGGTATTGACATCAACACCAGCTAGTTACCAGCTAGTTACTGACATCAACACCAGCCAGTTACTGACATCAACACCAGCTAGTTACTGACATCAACACCAGCTAGTTACTGACATCAACACCAGCTAGTTACAGACATCAACACCAGCTAGTTACTGACATCAAACCCAGCTAGTTACTGACATCAACACCAGATAGTTACTGACAACAACACCAGCTAGTTACAGACATCAACACCAGCTAGTTACAGACATCAAACCCAGCTAGTTACTGACATCAACACCAGCTAGTTACTGACGTCAAACCCAGCTAGTTACTGACATCAACACCAGCTAGTTACTGACATCAACACCTGCTAGTTACTGACATTAACACCAGCTAGTTACCAGCTAGTTACTGACATCAACAACAGCTAGTTACTGACATCAACACCAGCTAGTTACCAGCTATTTACTGACATCAACACCAGGTAGTTACTGACATCAACACCAGCTAGTTACTGACATCAACACCAGCTAGTTACTGACATCAACACCAGCTAGTTACTGACATCAACACCAGCTAGTTACTGACATCAACACCAGCTAGTTACTGACATCAACACCAACATCAACACCAGCTAGTTACTGACATCAACAACAGCTAGTTAATGACATAGTTAATGACATCAACACCAGCTAGTTACCAACTAGTTACTGACATCAACACCAGCTAGAAAATGACATCAACACCAGCTAGTTACCAGCTAGTTACTGACATCAACACCAGCTAGTTTCTGACATCAACACCAGCTAGTTACTGACATCAACACCAGCTAGTTACTGACATAAACACCAGCTAGTTACGAGCTAGTTACTGACATTAACACCAGCTAGTTACTGACATCAACACCAGCTAGTTACTGACATCAACACCAGCTAGTTACTGACATCAACACCAGCTAGTTACTGACATCAACACCAGCTAGTTATTGACATCAACACCAGCTAGTTACTGACATCAACACCAGCTAATTACTGACATCAACACTGCTAAGTTACTGACATCAAACCCAGCTAGTTACTGACATCAACACCAGCTAGTTATTGACATCAACACCAGCTAGTTACTGACATCAACACCAGCTAGTTCCTGACATTAACACCAGCTAGTTACCAGCTAGTTATTGACATCAACACCAGCTAGTTACCAGCTAGTTACTGACATCAACACCAGCTAGTTCCTGACATTAACACCAGCTAGTTACCAGCTAGTTATTGACATCAACACCAGCTAGTTACCAGCTAGTTACTGACATTAACACCAGCTAGTTACTGACATCAAACCCAGCTAGTTACTGACATCAACACCAGATAGTTACTGACAACAACACCAGCTAGTTACAGACATCAACACCAGCTAGTTACAGACATCAAACCCAGCTAGTTACTGACATCAACACCAGCTAGTTACTGACGTCAAACCCAGCTAGTTACTGACATCAACACCAGCTAGTTACTGACATCAACACCTGCTAGTTACTGACATTAACACCAGCTAGTTACCAGCTAGTTACTGACATCAACAACAGCTAGTTACTGACATCAACACCAGCTAGTTACCAGCTATTTACTGACATCAACACCAGGTAGTTACTGACATCAACACCAGCTAGTTACTGACATCAACACCAGCTAGTTACTGACATCAACACCAGCTAGTTACTGACATCAACACCAGCTAGTTACTGACATCAACACCAGCTAGTTACTGACATCAACACCAACATCAACACCAGCTAGTTACTGACATCAACAACAGCTAGTTAATGACATAGTTAATGACATCAACACCAGCTAGTTACCAACTAGTTACTGACATCAACACCAGCTAGAAAATGACATCAACACCAGCTAGTTACCAGCTAGTTATTGACATCATCACTAGCTAGTTACTGACATCAACACCAGCTAGTTACCAGCTAGTTACTGACATCAACACCAGCTAGTTTCTGACATCAACACCAGCTAGTTACTGACATCAACACCAGCTAGTTACTGACATAAACACCAGCTAGTTACGAGCTAGTTACTGACATTAACACCAGCTAGTTACTGACATCAACACCAGCTAGTTACTGACATCAACACCAGCTAGTTACTGACATCAACACCAGCTAGTTACTGACATCAACACCAGCTAGTTATTGACATCAACACCAGCTAGTTACTGACATCAACACCAGCTAATTACTGACATCAACACTGCTAAGTTACTGACATCAAACCCAGCTAGTTACTGACATCAACACCAGCTAGTTATTGACATCAACACCAGCTAGTTACTGACATCAACACCAGCTAGTTCCTGACATTAACACCAGCTAGTTACCAGCTAGTTATTGACATCAACACCAGCTAGTTACCAGCTAGTTACTGACATCAACACCAGCTAGTTCCTGACATTAACACCAGCTAGTTACCAGCTAGTTATTGACATCAACACCAGCTAGTTACCAGCTAGTTACTGACATTAACACCAGCTAGTTACCATCTAGTTATTGACATTAACACCAGCTAGTTACCAGCTAGTTACTGACATCAACACCAGCTAGTTATTGACATCAACACCAGCTAGTTACTGACATTAACACCAGCTAGTTACAGACATCAACACCAGCTAGTTACAGACATCAACACCAGCTAGTTACAGACATCAACACCAGCTAGTTACCAGCTAGTTACTGACATCAACACCAGCTAGTTATTGACATCAACACCAGCTCGTTACTGACATCAACACCAGCTAGTTACTGACATCAACACCAGCTAGTTACTGACATCAAACCCAGCTAGTTACTGACATCAAACCCAGCTAGTTATTGACATCAACACCAGCTAGTTACTGACATCAACACCAGCTAGTTCCTGACATTAACACCAGCTAGTTACCAGCTAGTTATTGACATCAACACCAGCTAGTTACCAGCTAGTTACTGACATCAACACCAGCTAGTTCCTGACATTAACACCAGCTAGTTACCAGCTAGTTATTGACATCAACACCAGCTAGTTACCAGCTAGTTACTGACATTAACACCAGCTAGTTACCAGCTAGTTATTGACATTAACACCAGCTAGTTACCAGCTAGTTACTGACATCAACACCAGCTAGTTATTGACATCAACACCAGCTAGTTATTGACATTAACACCAGCTAGTTACCAGCTAGTTATTGACATCAACACCAGCTAGTTACTGACATTAACACCAGATAGTTGCAGACATCAAAACCAGCTAGTTACAGACATCAACACCAGCTAGTTATTGACATTAACACCAGCTAGTTACCAGCTAGTTATTGACATCAACACCAGCTAGTTACTGACATTAACACCAGATAGTTGCAGACATCAAAACCAGCTAGTTACAGACATCAACACCAGCTAGTTATTGACATCAACACCAGCTAGTTACTGACATTAACACCAGCTAGTTACTGACATCAAACCCAGCTAGTTACTGACATCAACACCAGCTAGTTACTGACATCAAACCCAGCTAGTTACTGACATCAACACCAGCTAGTTACTGACATCAAACCCAGCTAGTTACTGACATCAACACCAGCTAGTTACTGACATTAACACCAGCTAGTTACCAGCTAGTTACTGACATCAACAACAGCTAGTTACTGACATCAACACCAGCTAGTTACCAGCTAGTTACTGACATCAACACCAGCTAGTTTCCAACTAGTTACTGACATCTACACCAGCTAGTTACTGACATCAACACCAGCTAGTTACCATCTAGTTACTGACATCAACACCAGCTAGTTACTGACATCAACACCAGCTAGTTCCTGACATCAACACCAGCAAGTTACCAGCTAGGTATTGACATCAACACCAGCTAGTTACCAGCTAGTTACTGACATCAACACCAGCCAGTTACTGACATCAACACCAGCTAGTTACTGACATCAACACCAGCTAGTTACTGACATCAACACCAGCTAGTTACAGACATCAACACCAGCTAGTTACTGACATCAAACCCAGCTAGTTACTGACATCAACACCAGATAGTTACTGACAACAACACCAGCTAGTTACTGACATCAACACCAGCTAGTTACTGACGTCAAACCCAGCTAGTTACTGACATCAACACCAGCTAGTTACTGACATCAACACCTGCTAGTTACTGACATTAACACCAGCTAGTTACCAGCTAGTTACTGACATCAACAACAGCTAGTTACTGACATCAACACCAGATAGTTACCAGCTAGTTACTGACATCAACACCAGCTGGATTCCAGCTAGTTGCTGAAATCAACACCAGCTAGTTACCAGCTAGTTGCTGACATCAACACCAGCTAGTTACCAGCTAGTTACTGACATCAACAACAACTAGTTACCAGCTAGTTACTGACATCAACACCAGCTAGTTATTGACATCAACACCAGCTAGTTACTGACATCAAACCCAGCTAGTGACTGACATAAACACCAGCTAGTTTCCAGCTAGTAACTGACATTAACACCAGCTAGTTTCCAGCTAGTAACTGACATCAGCACCAGCTAGTTACCAGCTAGTTACTGACATCAACACCAGCTAGTTACTGACATCAACACCAACTAGTTACCAGCTAGTTACTGACATCAACACCAGCTAGTTACCAGCTAGTTACTGACATCAACACCAGCTAGTTACTGACATTAACACCAGCTAGTTACTGACATCAACACCAGCTAGTTACCAGCGAGTTACTGACATCAACACCAGCTAGTTACTGACATAAACACCAGCTAGTTACTGACATCAACACCAGCTAGTTACTGACATCAACACCAGCTAGTTACTGACATCAACACCAGCTAGTTACTGACATCAACACCAGCTAGTTACTGACATCAGCACCAGCTAGTTACTGACATCAACGCCAGCTAGTTACTGACATCAACACCAGCTAGTTACCAGTTAGTTACTGACATCAACACCAACTAGTTACCAGCTAGTTACTGACATCAACACCAGCTAGTTATTGACATAAAACCCAGCTAGTTACTGATATCAACACCAGCTAGTTACTGACATAAACACCAGCTAGTTACTGACATCAACACCAGCTAGTTACTGACATCAACACCAGCTAGTTACTGACATCAACACCAGCTAGTTACTGACATCAACACCAGCTAGTTACTGACATCAGCACCAGCTAGTTACTGACATCAACGCCAGCTAGTTACTGACATCAACACCAGCTAGTTACCAGTTAGTTACTGACATCAACACCAACTAGTTACCAGCTAGTTACTGACATCAACACCAGCTAGTTATTGACATAAAACCCAGCTAGTTACTGACATCAACACCAGCTAGTTACTGACATCAACACCAACTAGTTAATTACATCAACACCAGCTAGTTACTGACATCAACACCAGCTAGTTACCAGCTAGTTACAGACCTCAACACCAGTTAGTTACAAGCTAGTTACTGACTGACATCAACACCAGTTAGTTACCAGCTCGTTACTGACACCAACATTAGCTTGTTACCAGCTAGTCACTGACATAAACACTAGTTAGTTACCAGCTAGTTACTGACATCAACAACAACTAGTTACCAGCTAGTTACTGACATCAACACCAGCTAGTTATTGACATCAACACCAGCTAGTTACTGACATCAAACCCAGCTAGTTACTGACATAAACACCAGCTAGTTTCCAGCTAGTAACTGACATTAACACCAGCTAGTTTCCAGCTAGTAACTGACATCAGCACCAGCTAGTTACCAGCTAGTTACTGACATCAACACCAGCTAGTTATTGACATCAACACCAGCTAGTTACTGACATCAAACCCAGCTAGTTACTGACATAAACACCAGCTAGTTTCCAGCTAGTAACTGACATTAACACCAGCTAGTTTCCAGCTAGTAACTGACATCAGCACCAGCTAGTTACCAGCTAGTTACTGACATCAACAACAACTAGTTACCAGCTAGTTACTGACATCAACACCAGCTAGTTATTGACATCAACACCAGCTAGTTACTGACATCAAACCCAGCTAGTTACTGACTTAAACACCAGCTAGTTTCCAGCTAGTAACTGACATTAACACCAGCTAGTTTCCAGCTAGTAACTGACATCAGCACCAGCTAGTTACCAGCTAGTTACTGACATCAACACCAGCTAGTTACTGACATCAACACCAACTAGTTACCAGCTAGTTACTGACATCAACTCCAGCTAGTTACCAGCTAGTTACTGACATCAACACCAGCTAGTTACTGACATTAACACCAGCTAGTTACTGACATCAACACCAGCTAGTTACCAGCGAGTTACTGACATCAACACCAGCTAGTTACTGACATAAACACCAGCTAGTTACTGACATCAACACCAGCTAGTTACTGACATCAACACCAGCTAGTTACTGACATCAACACCAGCTAGTTACTGACATCAACACCAGCTAGTTACTGACATCAGCACCAGCTAGTTACTGACATCAACGCCAGCTAGTTACTGACATCAACACCAGCTAGTTACCAGTTAGTTACTGACATCAACACCAACTAGTTACCAGCTAGTTACTGACATCAACACCAGCTAGTTATTGACATAAAACCCAGCTAGTTACTGACATCAACACCAGCTAGTTACTGACATAAACACCAGCTAGTTACTGACATCAACACCAGCTAGTTACTGACATCAACACCAGCTAGTTACTGACATCAACACCAGCTAGTTACTGACATCAACACCAGCTAGTTACTGACATCAGCACCAGCTAGTTACTGACATCAACGCCAGCTAGTTACTGACATCAACACCAGCTAGTTACCAGTTAGTTACTGACATCAACACCAACTAGTTACCAGCTAGTTACTGACATCAACACCAGCTAGTTATTGACATAAAACCCAGCTAGTTACTGACATCAACACCAGCTAGTTACTGACATCAACACCAACTAGTTAATTACATCAACACCAGCTAGTTACTGACATCAACACCAGCTAGTTACTGACATCAACACCAACTAGTTAATTACATCAACACCAGCTAGTTACTGACATCAACACCAGCTAGTTACCAGCTAGTTACTGACTGACATCAACACCAGTTAGTTACCAGCTCGTTACTGACACCAACATTAGCTTGTTACCAGCTAGTCACTGACATAAACACTAGTTAGTTACCAGCTAGTTACTGACATCAACAACAACTAGTTACCAGCTAGTTACTGACATCAACACCAGCTAGTTATTGACATCAACACCAGCTAGTTACTGACATCAAACCCAGCTAGTTACTGACATAAACACCAGCTAGTTTCCAGCTAGTAACTGACATTAACACCAGCTAGTTTCCAGCTAGTAACTGACATCAGCACCAGCTAGTTACCAGCTAGTTACTGACATCAACACCAGCTAGTTATTGACATCAACACCAGCTAGTTACTGACATCAAACCCAGCTAGTTACTGACATAAACACCAGCTAGTTTCCAGCTAGTAACTGACATTAACACCAGCTAGTTTCCAGCTAGTAACTGACATCAGCACCAGCTAGTTACCAGCTAGTTACTGACATCAACAACAACTAGTTACCAGCTAGTTACTGACATCAACACCAGCTAGTTATTGACATCAACACCAGCTAGTTACTGACATCAAACCCAGCTAGTTACTGACTTAAACACCAGCTAGTTTCCAGCTAGTAACTGACATTAACACCAGCTAGTTTCCAGCTAGTAACTGACATCAGCACCAGCTAGTTACCAGCTAGTTACTGACATCAACACCAGCTAGTTACTGACATCAACTCCAGCTAGTTACTGACATCAACACCAGCTAGTTACTGACATCAACACCAGCTAGTTACTGACATCAACACCAGCTAGTTACTGACATCAGCACCAGCTAGTTACTGACATCAACGCCAGCTAGTTACTGACATCAACACCAGCTAGTTACCAGTTAGTTACTGACATCAACACCAACTAGTTACCAGCTAGTTACTGACATCAACACCAGCTAGTTATTGACATAAAACCCAGCTAGTTACTGACATCAACACCAGCTAGTTACTGACATAAACACCAGCTAGTTACTGACATCAACACCAGCTAGTTACTGACATCAACACCAGCTAGTTACTGACATCAACACCAGCTAGTTACTGACATCAACACCAGCTAGTTACTGACATCAGCACCAGCTAGTTACTGACATCAACGCCAGCTAGTTACTGACATCAACACCAGCTAGTTACCAGTTAGTTACTGACATCAACACCAACTAGTTACCAGCTAGTTACTGACATCAACACCAGCTAGTTATTGACATAAAACCCAGCTAGTTACTGACATCAACACCAGCTAGTTACTGACATCAACACCAACTAGTTAATTACATCAACACCAGCTAGTTACTGACATCAACACCAGCTAGTTACTGACATCAACACCAACTAGTTAATTACATCAACACCAGCTAGTTACTGACATCAACACCAGCTAGTTACCAGCTAGTTACTGACTGACATCAACACCAGTTAGTTACCAGCTCGTTACTGACACCAACATTAGCTTGTTACCAGCTAGTCACTGACATAAACACTAGTTAGTTACCAGCTAGTTACTGACATCAACAACAACTAGTTACCAGCTAGTTACTGACATCAACACCAGCTAGTTATTGACATCAACACCAGCTAGTTACTGACATCAAACCCAGCTAGTTACTGACATAAACACCAGCTAGTTTCCAGCTAGTAACTGACATTAACACCAGCTAGTTTCCAGCTAGTAACTGACATCAGCACCAGCTAGTTACCAGCTAGTTACTGACATCAACACCAGCTAGTTATTGACATCAACACCAGCTAGTTACTGACATCAAACCCAGCTAGTTACTGACATAAACACCAGCTAGTTTCCAGCTAGTAACTGACATTAACACCAGCTAGTTTCCAGCTAGTAACTGACATCAGCACCAGCTAGTTACCAGCTAGTTACTGACATCAACAACAACTAGTTACCAGCTAGTTACTGACATCAACACCAGCTAGTTATTGACATCAACACCAGCTAGTTACTGACATCAAACCCAGCTAGTTACTGACTTAAACACCAGCTAGTTTCCAGCTAGTAACTGACATTAACACCAGCTAGTTTCCAGCTAGTAACTGACATCAGCACCAGCTAGTTACCAGCTAGTTACTGACATCAACACCAGCTAGTTACTGACATCAACACCAACTAGTTACCAGCTAGTTACTGACATCAACTCCAGCTAGTTACCAGCTAGTTACTGACATCAACACCAGCTAGTTACTGACATTAACACCAGCTAGTTACTGACATCAACACCAGCTAGTTACCAGCGAGTTACTGACATCAACACCAGCTAGTTACTGACATAAACACCAGCTAGTTACTGACATCAACACCAGCTAGTTACTGACATCAACACCAGCTAGTTACTGACATCAACACCAGCTAGTTACTGACATCAACACCAGCTAGTTACTGACATCAGCACCAGCTAGTTACTGACATCAACGCCAGCTAGTTACTGACATCAACACCAGCTAGTTACCAGTTAGTTACTGACATCAACACCAACTAGTTACCAGCTAGTTACTGACATCAACACCAGCTAGTTATTGACATAAAACCCAGCTAGTTACTGACATCAACACCAGCTAGTTACTGACATAAACACCAGCTAGTTACTGACATCAACACCAGCTAGTTACTGACATCAACACCAGCTAGTTACTGACATCAACACCAGCTAGTTACTGACATCAACACCAGCTAGTTACTGACATCAGCACCAGCTAGTTACTGACATCAACGCCAGCTAGTTACTGACATCAACACCAGCTAGTTACCAGTTAGTTACTGACATCAACACCAACTAGTTACCAGCTAGTTACTGACATCAACACCAGCTAGTTATTGACATAAAACCCAGCTAGTTACTGACATCAACACCAGCTAGTTACTGACATCAACACCAACTAGTTAATTACATCAACACCAGCTAGTTACTGACATCAACACCAGCTAGTTACCAGCTAGTTACAGACCTCAACACCAGTTAGTTACAAGCTAGTTACTGACTGACATCAACACCAGTTAGTTACCAGCTCGTTACTGACACCAACATTAGCTTGTTACCAGCTAGTCACTGACATAAACACTAGTTAGTTACCAGCTCGTTACTGACACCAACATTAGCTTGTTACCAGCTAGTTACTGACATAAACACTAGTTAATTACCAGCTAGTTACTGCAGGACACAACCAGCAGACCAGAAACGGGTGCGGGGGGGTTGAGCCCCTGCACTATATAGGGAGTAGGGTGCCATACGGGTACCATCCATTTGGATGTAGGCCGGAAGTCTACTTCAGATATCACATATTGTAGCTTATAGATGTGTGTTACAAAACGTTAAGGGCACCTTCCTAACGTTGAGTTGCACCCCTTTTTGCCCTCAGAACCGCCTCAATTCATCAGGGCATGGACTCTACAAGGTGTCGAAAGTGTTCCACAGGGATACTGGCACCCGATGCTTCCCCACAGTTGTGTCAAGTTGGCTGGATGTCCTTTGGGTGGTGGACCATTCTTGATAAACACAGGAAAAACTGTTGAGTGTGAAAAACCCAGCAGCGTTGCAGTTCTTGACACAAACCGGTGCACCTGGCACCTACTACCATACCCTGTTAAGAGGCACTTCAATATTTTGTCTTGCCCATTCACCCTCTGAATGGCACACACACACACACACACACACACACTCCATGCTTCAATTGTCTCAAGGCTTAAACATCCTTCTTTAAACCATCTCCTCCTCTCCATCTACACTGATTGAAGTGGATTTAACAAGTGACATCAATAAAGGATTGTAGCTTTCACCTGGATTCACATGGTCGGTCTGTCATGGAAAGAGCAGGTGTTCCTAATGTTTTATTCACTCAGTGTATTAACTATATAGTATATGCAAAAGTATGTGGACACCCCTTCAAATTAGTGGATTCGGCTATTTCAGCCACACCCGTTGCTGACAGGTGTATAAAATGAATTGTATTCTATTCATCTCTTTAACCTTGTTTGATCCAACTTTATCGACAACCTTGTCCGTTGTATTCGTTACTAGGAAATCATTTAATGTTATTTAATGTTCCACATGAACAGAAAATGACTCCTTTCGAGAGTTAATCATCTTTCTCCACACGACAGAGAACATTATTTTTTAAACACACGAACGAACACACATGCATCATGTTTGCCAGTGTGAAAACTTGCAGCAGGCATGCTGTCTATTCATCGTGACGATGGAAGCCATGACGATGGAAGCCATGACGATGGAACATGATGATGGAAGCCATGACGATGGAACATGACGATGGAAGCCATGACGATCATGACAATAATTGTAACATCACTGGAATCAACTCAAACTAGTAACAAGAATCAGAGCACAGAATATGACATCAGAAAAGGACATCTGTCACGCCCTGGTCAAAGTATTTTGTGTTTATCTTTATGTATTTGGTCAGGCCAGGGTGTGGCATGGGGTTTTTGTAATTGTGGTGTGTTTGTCTTGGGGTTTTGGTGGTGGTATTGGGATTGTAGCTTAGTGGGTTGTCTAGCAAGGTCTATGGCTGTCTGGAGTGGTTCTCAATCAGAGGCAGGTGCTTATCGTTGTCTCTGATTGGGAACCATATTTAGGCAGCCATATTCTTTGAGTTTGTCGTGGGTGATTGTCCTTAGTGTCCTATGTGTACTCGTTGTTAGTTTGCACCAGATAGGCTGTTTCGGTTTCGTTTATTGTTTTTTGTAAGTTCGTGTTTCTTTGTTATATTAAACATGGATCGCAATCGACACGCTGCAGTTTGGTCCGACTCTCCTTCATCACCACTAGAAAACCGTTACACATCAGAATGAATATGACATCAGAGACACAGACAGAAACATGAACATGACACTTGAAATATTCTAGTGACACAATATTATAAGAGAAGAAAAAGAGCGTAAATAGATAATGAACTAGTCACAGAAATCCCAGGTGAATGAGCTGTCCTGAACACAGTGACTCAGCCAGCCTAGCAATATGTACTATAGGTAGAGTACATGGTGCTGTGTGGCTTAGTTGGCATGAGACAGACAGAGAGACGGGGTGAGACAGACAGAGAGACAGGGGATGAGACAGACAGAGAGACAGGGGATGAGACAGACAGAGAGACAGGGGATGAGACAGACAGAGAGACAGGGAATGAGACAGACAGAGAGACAGGGGATGAGACAGACAGAGAGACAGGGGATGAGACAGACAGAGAGACAGGGGATGAGACAGACAGAGAGACAGGGGATGAGACAGACAGAGAGACAGGGGATGAGACAGACAGAGAGACAGGGGATGAGACAGACAGAGAGACAGGGGATGAGACAGACAGAGAGACGGGGTGAGACAGACAGAGAGACAGGGGATGAGACAGACAGAGAGACGGGGTGAGACAGACAGAGAGACGGGGTGAGACAGACAGAGAGACAGGGGATGAGACAGACAGAGAGACGGGGTGAGACAGACAGAGAGACAGGGGATGAGACAGACAGAGAGACGGGGTGAGACAGACAGAGAGACGGGGTGAGACAGACAGAGAGACAGGGGATGAGACAGACAGAGAGACAGGGGATGAGACAGACAGAGAGACAGGGGATGAGACAGACAGAGAGACAGGGGATGAGACAGACAGAGAGATGGGGTGAGACAGACAGAGAGACGGGGTGAGACAGACAGAGAGACAGGGGTGAGACAGACAGAGAGACAGGGGATGAGACAGACAGAGAGACAGGGGATGAGACAGACAGAGAGACAGGGGATGAGACAGACAGAGAGACAGGGGTGAGACAGACAGAGAGACAGGGGGTGAGACAGACAGAGAGACAGGGGATGAGACAGACAGAGAGACAGGGGATGAGACAGACAGAGAGACAGGGGATGAGACAGACAGAGAGACGGGGTGAGACAGACAGAGAGACAGGGGATGAGACAGACAGAGAGACGGGGTGAGACAGACAGAGAGACAGGGGATGAGACAGACAGAGAGACAGGGGATGAGACAGACAGAGAGACAGGGGATGAGACAGACAGAGAGACAGGGGATGAGACAGACAGAGAGACAGGGGATGAGACAGACAGAGAGATGGGGTGAGACAGACAGAGAGACGGGGTGAGACAGACAGAGAGACAGGGGTGAGACAGACAGAGAGACAGGGGATGAGACAGACAGAGAGACAGGGATGAGACAGACAGACAGGGATGAGACAGACAGACAGGGATGAGACAGAGAGACGGGGATGAGACAGACAGAGAGACTGGGATGAGACAGACAGAGATACGGGGATGAGACAGACAGAGAGACGGGGATGAGACAGACAGAGAGACGGGGATGAGACAGACAGAGAGACGGGGATGAGACAGGGAGACGGGATGAGACAGGGAGACGGGATGAGACAGAGAAAGGGGACAATAGATGAGACTGAAATAGCAACATACTGTGGACTAATGTAGAACTAGTCACTGAAATCACAACACTGAGGCTCTATGGTAATTAGTATGCTTTGCTTAATTGATTAAGCATTGTGTTTTGTACACGTAGCTGTGGTTTTCATAAACAGCCCTCCTGTGTTTCCAACCTCACCTGCACACCTGTGTACATTGTTTTTGTCTGCACTGTTTCAATTGACTTTCTTGTGAGAATAAAATCAATATAGAGAGATAAGCAACGCAAAGCACCTGACGCCTACAGACAACAAACCCAGAGACTGATATAGGAACACATATCAGACAACAAACCCAGAGACTGATATAGGAACACATATCAGACAACAAACACAGAGACTGATATAGGAACACATATCAGACAACACAGAGACTGATATAGGAACACATATCAGACTACAAACACAGAGACTGATATAGGAACACATATCAGACAACACAGAGACTGATATAGGAACACATATCAGACAACAAACACAGAGACTGATATAGGAACACATATCAGACAACAAACACAGAGACTGATATAGGAACACATATCAGACTACAAACCCAGAGACTGATATAGGAACATATATCAGACTACAAACCCAGAGACTGATATAGGAACATATATCAGACAACAAACACAGAGACTGATATAGGAACACATATCAGACAACACAGAGACTGATATAGGAACACATATCAGACAACAAACCCAGAGACTGATATAGGAACATATATCAGACAACAAACACAGAGACTGATATAGGAACACATATCAGACAACACAGAGACTGATATAGGAACATATATCAGACTACAAACCCAGAGACTGATATAGGAACACATATCAGACAACACAGAGACTAATATAGAAACACATGACACTAGTCACTGAAACCACAACACAGATGCAGAGAGGACATTGAACAGAGTGGTACTGAAGACAGAGGACAGAGACAGACAGGTACTGAAGACAGAGGACAGAGACAGACTGGTACTGAAGACAGAGGACAGAGACAGAGAGGACTGAAACAAAGAGGACTGAAACAGAGAGGACTGTAACAGAGAGGACTGAAACAGAGAGGACTGAAACAAAGAGGACTGAAACAGAGAGGACTGAAACAGAGAGGAGAGGACTGAAACAAATAGGAGAGGACTGAAACAGAGAGGACTGAAACAGAGAGGACTGAAACAAAGAGGAGAGGACTGAAACAGAGAGGACTGAAACAGAGAGGACTGAAACAAAGAGGAGAGGACTGAAACAAATAGGAGAGGACTGAAACAGAGAGGACTGAAACAAAGAGGAGAGGACTGAAACAAATAGGAGAGGACTGAAACAGAGAGGACTGAAACAGAGAGGACTGAAACAAAGAGGACTGAAACAAAGAGGACTGAAACAAAGAGGAGAGGACTGAAACAGAGAGGACTGAAACAAAGAGGACTGAAACAAAGAGGACTGAAACAAAGAGGACTGAAACAGAGAGGAGAGGACTGAAACAGAGAGGACTGAAACAGAGAGGACTGAAACAGAGAGGACTGAAACAAAGAGGAGAGGACTGAAACAGAGAGGACTGAAACAAAGAGGACTGAAACAAAGAGGACTGAAACAAAGAGGACTGAAACAGAGAGGAGAGGACTGAAACAACAAGGTCTGAAACAGAGAGGACGGAAACAAAGAGGACTGAAACAGAGAGGAGAGGACTGAAACAACGAGGTCTGAAACAGAGAGGACTGAAACAGAGAGGACTGAAACAGAGAGGAGAGGACTGAAACAACGAGGTCTGAAACAGAGAGGACTGAAACAAAAAGGACAGAAACAGAGAGGACTGAATGTAGGCGCCTGAAGAGTGCAGGCTTCTGGATGATAATATTCCTGTTTGCTTCTGGCTCATTGAGTGTGGTCTTAGTACCAGCATGGCTTTATGGTGGTAAATACAAGGCTACAAGTAATATAGATGATAACTCTCTTGGTAGATAGTGTGGTCTACAGCTTATCATGAGGTAAACCTAGATACTTCCTAAAGATTAGATATTGCACACCAGCTGTTATTGGCAAATAGACCTTCACCTTCACCCCCACCCCTAGTCTCCCTTCTCTCTCTCTCTCTCCAATTATCTATCTCTCACTCTCTAATTATCTATCTCTATCACTCTCTCTTTCTTCCCCTCTCCCTTCCCCATCTTTCTCCCGCTCTCTTTCTCTGTCTCTCTGTCTCTCTCTCCCGCTCTCTTTCTCTGTCTCTCTCTCTCTCTGTCTCTCTCTCCCGCTCTCTTTCTCTGTCTCTCTCTCTCTCTGTCTCTCTCTCCCGCTCTCTTTCTCTCTCTCTCTGTCTTTCTTCCTCTCTCTCTCTCTCTCTCTCTCTCTCTCTCTCGGTCTTTCTTCCCCTCTCTCTCTCTCTCTCTCTCTCTCTCTCTCTCTCTCTCTGTCTTTCTTCCCCTCTCTCTCTCTCTCTCTCTGTCTTTCTTCCCCTCTCTCTCTCTCTCTCTCTCTGTCTTTCTTCCCCTCTCTCTCTCTCTCTCTCTCTCTCTCTCTCTCTCTCTCTCTGTCTTTCTTCCCCTCTCTCTCTCTCTCTCTCTCTCTCTCTCTCTCTCTCTCTCTCTCTCTCTCTCTCTCTCTCTCTCTCTTTCTTCTTCCCTCTCTCTCGCTCTCTCTCTTAACACTAAACTCATTCTGTGAAACGGATTTGAAGTTTAATCAGTGAGAGCCAAGCCAAACACACACACACACACACACACGAGAGAATGTCAACAGCTACTCTACACCCCAGTCACCACGTTAGTGCTGCTAATTTAAACCTCATTAGTTGAGCTAATTAATTCACTAACGAATCATTAGCTACTCTGTTAAAATAAAAAACGAAATCTTCCCCTCTCTTCCCTTCTTTCTCTTCTCTCTCTTCCCCTCTTTCTCTTCTCTCTATCTCTTCTCACTCTCTTCTCCTCTCTCTTCTCTCCCTCTCTTCTCTCTTCCCTTCACTGAGCCTGTACTTTGTCAATGTTTTGCTAAGATTTTGATCAGTAACCATGGTCAAATAGCTACGATTTCCCTCTTCCCCTCTCCCTCTTCTCAATCACAATTGTCAACAGGACAACAGTAACAATAACCAAGGGTCAAATAACCATACATTGAACAATAACAATAACCATACAGTAGAGGACATGTGCAGGTTGATTGGTCTGTCAGACACTGTCCCTCAACTTATGGCAGGCAGCAATGTAGTGCGCTACCAACCCACAGCTCTCTGCGTCCTCCCCCAACAGGACCTACTCTCATCAGAGAGGTCTTTGAAACCTTGAATAATGTTTTCACATTTGGGGAAATGACACTAATTGTTTCATATTTTTCACATTTTGTCAGGAAATGCAGCTCCGTCTCAGGTTCTGCTGCTGTGTAGTGGTTGCACAGTTATTTCCTCTACAGGGAGCCAGGTTTTCCTGTGTCTACCCTTCTCAATGGCAAGGCTGTGCTCACTGAGCCTGTACTTTGTCAAGGTTTTTCTAAGGTTTTGATCAGTAACCATGGTCAAATAGTCACGGTGTACTGTCGATGTAGGGCCAGATAGCACTGCATTTTGCTTTGTGTTTGTGTTTGTGTTTCCCAAGAAGCAATGTAGTTTTGTTTTGACTGTGTTGTAATTTGGTTTATTATGATTGATTGGATGTTCTGGTCCTGAGGATTCAGTGTGTTAGTAGAACAGGTGAATCTCTCCCCCGTAAATTCTCTCTCTTTTCTCTCTTCCCCTCCCTCGCATCCCCTCTCTCTTTCCTCCCCTCCCCCTCCCTGTCTCTCTCTTCCCCTCCCTCCCTCCCCCTCTCTCCCTCTTCCCCTCTCTCCCTCTTCCCCTCTCTCCCTCTTCCCCTCTCTCCCTCTTCCCCTCTCTCCCTCTTCCCCTCTCTCCCTCTTCCCCTCCCTCCCTCTTCCCCTCCCTCCCTCTTCCCCTCTCTCCCTCTCCCTCTTCCCCTCTCTCCCTCTTCCCCTCTTTTTCTCCTGCTCATTATGTTCCTAGTTCTGCAAACCTTTCCATCCACATAATTTTAAAATTTGATGTTTTCCTCTGCCTCCATTCACCCACCCTCCTGTTACGCACGTCACTGTGACGAGGGAACGCAACACCCTGCTACAACTCAACTCTCCGTGAAGCGAAAGAGGTATGGGACTGTAGGTGCGAGTAAGGATGACAACAGGCAGAATGTGGTACCATTTACTAGGAATTTATTCCTTCACACGGTAATAAGGGGCTGGACGGAACCAAAGCAAAGAAAGTACACATCAAAGCCCCCTCTCCTACCTGACCAACCTACCCACTACTTATCTAACCTACCCACTACTTATCTAACCTACCCACTACTTATCTAACCTACCCTCTCCTACCTTACCACTACTTACCTAACCTCTCCTACCTGACCTGCCTACCCACTACTTATCTAACCTCTCCTCTCCTACCTTACCACTACTTACCTAACCTCTCCTACCTGACCTGCCTACCCACTACTTATCTAACCTCTCCTCTCCTCTCCTACCTGACCTGCCTACCCACTACTTATCTAACCTACCCTCTCCTACCTGACCTGCCTACGCACTACTTATCTAACCTACCCTCTCCTACCTGACCTGCCTACCCACTACTTATCTAACCTACCCTCTCCTACCTTACCACTACTTACCTAACCTCTCCTACCGGACCTGCCTACCCACTATTTACCTAACCTACCCTCTCCTACCTGACCTGCCTACCCACCACTTATCTAACCTACCCTCTCCTACCGGACCTGCCTACCCACTATTTACCTAACCTACCCTCTCCTACCTGACCTGCCTACCCACCACTTATCTAACCTACCCTCTCCTACCGGACCTGCCTACCCACTATTTACCTAACCTACCCTCTCCTACCTTACCACTACTTACCTAACCTCTCCTATCTAACCTGCCTACCCACTACTTATCTAACTTAGCACCACCTGGAGCCCTAACCAAAATACTACTTACCTAACCTACCCTCTCCTATCTAACCTGCCTACCCACTACTTACCTAACCTACCCTCTCCTATCTAACCTGCCTACCCACTACTTACCTACCCTCTCCTATCTAACCTGCCTACCCACTACTTACCTAACCTACCTAACCTGCCCTCTCCTATCTAACCTGCCTACCCACTACTTACCTAACCTACCCTCTCCTATCTTACCTGCCTACCCACTACTTATCTAATCTACCCTCTCCTACCTTACCGGCCTACCCACTACTTATCTAACTTAGCACCACCTGGTGCGCTAACCAAAATACAGGGGGTGGTCCGCCCAGGTCTTACCTAGTGTGCCTAGACAGTGAATATACTACGGGTATATGTATGCCCGTGGGCCTCTTGCCTAAGCACTCCCTAGATGCCTTCCCCTTCCCCCCTGGGAACAAATTAAACAGAATATTAAACAATTTCAAACAAACAAACTGAGAAACACAGGACATCAAATAAGCTCTATCTGACTGAGCAACAAACTATCACAGTACATACCAACTGTCTCACTCTCAGCAACAAACATAATATGACCGACCCTCAACCTCCTCTCTCAGCAATTTAATTCTCAGCAAAAATCTTTCCAGCAATGATCTCTCTCCTGAACAACAGAACACTGGCTTTTATAACTGGAGACGGAGTCCAATGGGATACAGCCGTAACTTGACGAGGGGGCGGGGTCAGCTCCAATTAGCCGTGGAGTCGACCAATCAGCTGCTTGGGGGATTTCAGGAATCCATCTCCTGAAACACACACTCAAATACAGAAACTACAACACAGAAACTGGGGAACGTAACACACCCACCACAAAAAAATTGCAAACATACAGTTTGTAATAACGAAAACCAACATCATTAACTTGTGAAAAAACAAAAACAACGCAGTTAGTAAACCTGTGATAGAGCGTCGGCAACCACATTCGCCGAGCCCTTCACATAAGCTATCTGTACATTACATCCTTGGACAATCAGAGCCCACCTAGTGCGAAAGGCGACTGTTCTGACGTTTAGCTTCAAGAACACCAATGGATTATGGTCCGTGAAGACCATTACAGGCAAGGAGCCCACATATACCTCAAAGAACTGTAAGGCAATAATCCCTCCATCTATCTGCCCCTCCATCCACCCATCCATCCATCACCATCCATCTATCCCTCATCCACCCATCCATCCATCCATCCATCCACCCATCCACCTATCCATCCATCCATCCACCCATCTATCCATCACCATCCATCTATCCCTCATCCACCCATCCATCCATCTATCCCTCATCCACCCATCCACCCATCCATCCATCCATCATCCACCCACCCATCCATCCATCTATCCATCCACCTATCCCTCATCCACCCACCCATCTATCCATCACCATCCATCTATCCCTCATCCATCCATCCATCACCATCCATCTATCCATCCACCCATCTATCCATCACCATCCATCTATCCCTCATCCACCCATCCATCCATCTATCTATCCCCCATCCACCCATCCATCCATCCATCCATCATCCACCCACCCATCCACCCATCTATCCATCCACCCATCCACCCATCTATCCCTCATCCACCCATCCATCCATCTATCCCTCATCCACCCATCCACCCATCCATCTATCCCTCATCCACCCAGCCATCTATCCCTCAGCTACCCATCCATCCATCTATCCATCTATCCATCCATCCATCTAACCCTCATCCACCCATCCATCTATCCCTCATCCACCCATCCATCTATCCCTCATCCACCCATCCATCTATCCCTCATCCACCCACCCATCTATCCATCACCATCCATCTATCCCTCATCCATCCACCCATCCATCCATCTATCCCTCATCCACCCATCCATCTATCCCTCATCCACCCACCCATCTATCCATCACCATCCATCTATCCCTCATCCACCCATCCATCCATCTATCCCTCATCCATCCATCCATCCTCCACGCATCCTACCCATCCCACCCACCCACCCTCCCTCCCTCCCTCCGTCCATCATTCATCCTTCCCTCCATCCCTCTATCACTCCATCCCACCACCAACACATCCATCCATCCATTCACCCTCCCTCCCTCCCACATCCAACCCATCCATCCATTCATCCATCCATCCTCCATCAATCAATTCATCCATCCATCCATCCCTCCATCCATCATCCTCCCTCCATCCTCCCTCCCACCGTATCCCTCCACACTGGTATCTACAGTAACCAACACTGCAAGACATCTTGAAGGTCACTGAACCAGCCTTTTAGAGCCTTTTAGTCTTTGAAGTAGAAAGGAGAGAAATGTAAAGGAAAAAGATGTGAAAATAAAGAGTCCGCTTTGACGTAAGGCTCTTAAGAGAGAGGTCGAAAGATGTACAGATAGAGGTAGAGAGAGGTAGAGGTAGAGGGGTAGAGAGATAGAGGTAGAGAGAGGTAGAGGTAGAGGGAGGTAGACGTAGAGGGGTAGAGAGGTAGAGGTAGAGGTAGAGAGAGGTAGAGGTAGAGGTAGAGATAGAGAGAGAGGTAGAGGTAGGTAGAGGTAGAGGTAGAGGTAGAGAGAGAGGTAGAGAGAGGTAGAGAGAGAGGTAGAGGGAGGTAGAGGTAGAGAGAGGTAGAGGTAGAGACAGGTAGAGAGAGGTAGAGGTAGAGAGAGGTAGAGAGAGAGGTAGAGGTAGAGAGAGGTAGAGGTAGAGGTAGAGAAAGAGATAGAGGTAGAGGTAGAGGGTAGAGGTAGAGAGAGGTAGAGGTAGAGCGAGGTAGAGGTAGAGAGGGAGGTAGAGGTAGAGAGAGAGGTAGAGAGAGGTAGAGAGAGGTAGAGAGAGGTAGAGGTAGAGGTAGAGAGAGGTAGAGGTAGAGGTAGAGAGAGGTAGAGAGAGGTAGAGGTAGAGAGAGGTAGAGGTAGAGAGAGGTAGAGAGAGGTCGAAAGATGTACAGGTAGAGATAGAGAGAGGTAGAGGTAGAGGTTGAGAGAGGTAAAGGTAGAGAGAGGTAGATGTAGAGGGGTAGAGAGGTAGAGGTAGAGAGAGGTCGAAAGATGTACAGTTAGAGATAGAGAGAGGTAGAGGTAGAGAGGTAGAGGTAGAGGTAGAGAGAGAGGTAGAGAAGTAGAGAGGTAGAGAGAGGTAGAGAGGTAGAGAGATAGAGAGAGAGGTAGAGAGGTCAAGAGAGGTAGAGAGATAGAGAGGTAGAGAGGTAGAGAGGTCAAGAGAGAGAGGTAGAGATAGAGAGAGGTAGAGGTAGGGAGAGCTAGAGAGGTAGAGAGGTAGAGGTAGAGAGGTAGAGAGGCATCCATCCATCCAACATCCATATATCCTACATCCATCCATCCATCCTCCATCCATCCATCCTACATCCCTCCTTCCATCCATCCATCATTACTACATCTCTCCATCCATCTATCTATCCATTCATCCATGCATCCATCACTCCATCCCACCCACCCACCCATCCCTCCATATATCCTACATCCATCCTCCATCCAACCATTCCTCCATCCATCCACCCCTCCATCCTTCCATCCCTCCATCCATCATCACATCCATATCCTACATCCATCCATCCTACATCCCTCCATCTATACATCCATCATTACTACATCCCTCCATCCATTCATCCCCCTCCCTCCCTCCCTCCATCCCACCAACCCATCTATGTATCCTTCCCTCCCTCCATCCATCCATCTATCCCTCATCCACCATCCATCTATCCTTTATCTATCCATGCCTACATCCCACCCACCCACCCCTCCCTCTGCCCCTCCCTCCATCCATCCCTCCATATATCCTACATCCTACATCCTCCATCCAACCATCCCTCCTTCCATCCACCCCTCCATCCTTCCATCCCTCCAACTATCCATCTATCCATCTATCTATCCTACATCCCTCCATCCCTCCCTCCCCCTCCCTCCCTCCATCCATCCATCTATCCATCCCCCCTCCATCCTCCATCCCTCCCTCCCTCCCTCCATCCATCCATCCATCCATCCATCCATCTATCCCTCCCTTCCTCCATCCATCTATCATTCCTCCATCCATCTCTCTCCATCCATCCATCCTTCCATCCCATCCACCTATCCATTCATCCATCCATATATATCCAACCCTCCATCCATCCATATATCCTACATCCATCCATCCATCATTACTACATCCCTCGAATCATTCATCCCCTCCCTCCCACCAACCCATCCATTCATCCTTCCCTCCCTCCCTCATCCACCATCCACCCATCCATCTATCCTTTATCCATCCATGCCTCCATCCCACCCACCCATCCATTCATCCTTCCCTCATCCCACCCATCCTCCAGCAATCAATTCATCCCTCCCTCAATCCATCTATCCTACATCATCCATTCATCCATTTCCCATCATACATCCATCCTCATACATCCATTCATCCATCTATCCTACATCCATTCATCCATCCATCTAACCTACACTTACATACAGTCCACACTGGTATCTACAGTAACCAACACTGCAAGACATCTTGAAGGTCACTGAACCAGCCTTTTAGAGCCTTTTAGTCTTTGAAGTAGAGAGGAGAGAAATGGACGTCAGGCTCTTGAGAGGTCGAGAGGTGGAGAGATTTACAGGTAGAGGTAGAGAGAGAGAAGAGAGAGAGAGAAGAGAAAGAGAGATAGAAGAGGGAGAGGAGAGAGAGAGAGAGAGAGAGAAAGAGAGAGAGAAGAGGGAGAGGAGAGAGAGAGAGAGAGAGAGAGAGAGAAGAGAAAGAGAGAGAGAGAGAGGGAGAGGAGAGAGAGAGAGAGAGAGAGAGAGAGAAAGAAGAGAGATAGAAGAGGGAGAGGAGAGAGAGAGAGAGAGAGAAAGAGAAAAACTATATACTGTACTTAAACTGAATACTAATCTGGTAGAATGTGTTTGACAACATGATAAATTGACACGTTGTAGAAAAATGAAGGAATGGCAGGATGATGCATTTTTTGTTCTGTGTTTTGAAACATCACATACTATAACATGTTAATTTTTCGTTCTCGGACACTCAATGTTTTCTTGATACTCTACTGACCGTGATACAGTAGTTTTCAGACTGGGATTTTGTCTTTTGTAAAAAGTTCAATAACTTTATATTTTGTCTGAATTGTCTTTTTAATTCTTACAGTTGGTCTACTGATGCAAATTTATTTATTTATTTTTTAAATGGGAAAAATATATTTTTTCTCTTAACAAAAAAACCTCCTGAGAAGCTTTGAAGTATCGGTCATCATTTTGCTCTTTAAACATTAATCATGTAGGTGTTGAAGTTAATATTTCATGTAGGTGTTGAAGTTAATATTTCCAATACAGCTTTTTTTTTAAATAAATTATAATTTTTTTCTGCATATTTATGATTGTGGTGGGCTGCGTGACCTGAATCTAATTACGTACAAGTCCATATAAGCATATGTTTTCTGTTTTGTTTTGAGTGTGTGTGTGGGGGTGGGTGGTTTTGTGCTCTTTGTCCATACACACGCAGACAGACACTGTGTGTGTGTGTGTGTGTGTGTGAGAGAGAGAGAGTGAGAGAGTGAGAAGAGTGTGTGTGAGAGTGTGTGTGTGTGTGTGTGAGAGTGTCTTAGAGAGTGTGTGTGTGTGTCTCTAATTTATGTTTTAGTCATGACTGTGTTGTTCACTGCCTTCAGCACACTTCCAACATGTGTAACCCACTGAATTTGGAATAAGGCCAAGACATATTCATATCTGTGTTCTGAATGGCATCCTATGCCCTATTTAGTGCAGTACGTTTTGACCAGGGCCCTATGGGAAATATAATGTCATGTGGGATGTTTACATTCTCATTCTGTTCAGGTCCCTAAATCCGACATTTACATTTGAATCACTTAAAGGACTTGCAGTTATCCATCTTAGAGTACAGTAGCTAGGTGGGACAACGACAGCCAAAAGTACATTTCCTCATTAAAGTAGCAATCAGCAAAGTCAGAGCTAGTGTGTGTGTGGGGGGGGGGGTTAGTTAATGAAATCCACTGTGAGATTATTTAAGATACTTTTTTGAAAAGGGTTTCGGATGTTTTCAGAAGATGGACAGGCACTCTTCTGTCCTAGTTTCAAGGGAAGCTGGTTCCACAATTGGGTTGCCAGGACAGAGAAGAGCTTGGACAAGAGACCAGAGGTGCCAGAATAGAGTGGTCAGGTCGGGGAATAGGGTTTGATCATAGCCTGAAAGTAGAGAGGGGTAGTTCCTCTTGTTGCTCCGTAGGTGAACACAATGGTCTTGTAGTGGATACGAGATTCGACTAGAAGCCAGTTGAGTGTGAGGCGGAGCGAGAAATTGGGAATGTTGAATCAGGTGTGGTTGTCCAGGGTTACAATAAAAACATTTACTGTTGTGGAGGACCAGGGTTGGGAAGCCGAGAGAGTCGCTACTTTGATATTTTATAGAGAATGACGTGTCTTTGGCTATGCCGGATTAAGTGATATGACATTCTATTCTATTAAATAATTTCTCCGTAATTAATATTACCTGATTGAGCTAATTGTGTAAATGTAATTAACTAGAGAGTCAGGCACCACTAAATAATATTTATAGAGCTGTTATCTCCCGAATAAACTCTTAAAGACCTAGTAATATTTTACATCAATAGCAGTCAATATCAATCGGCCTCTTAATTCAGTCTCATCTGAAAGTTGTAAATTCTTGGTTATCTGCAGGAACCCTGGCTAACAATTTGAATCAGCAATACGGAATTGGGTTTAATCATTTATTTACTAAATACCTAACAAATGACACAGAATTACGCACACATAATTAAATCATAACTTGATTACAAATTACGTCATAAAGGAAAACATCCCTAGTGGGCGGAACAGATATGACAGCTGGTTACACAAAAGAAAAGGGCTGGGTTTGAGTGAAAGAGCGGGAAGACTGAGGAACAAAGGGAGAAGCTGTGCTATCGTAAATACAGTATCTTATGCATTCTAAATTGCCGCCCATTTGGAAAAGGAAAATGCAATAAATATTTACTCTGAGCTGCGCTTCGGTAGGTTGGTGGTAGATAGAAGGCCGGGTTTCCCAACTGGGTCCTTTGAAGAATGTCTCTGGTTGTTGTTACACACGCCTCTGTGAAGAGGGAACGCAACACCCTGCTACAACTCAACTCTCCGTGGAGTGAAAGAGGTATGGGACTGTAGGTGTGCGTATGGATGACAAAAGGCAGAGCATTTATCGTTTACTAGGAATTTATTCCTTCACACGGTAATATGGGGAAAAGAGGCTGGACGGAACCAAAACAAAGAAAGTACATATCAAAGCCCCCTCTCCTACCTGACCTGCCTACCCACTATTTACCTAACGTAGCACCACCTGGTGCCCTAACCAAAATACAGGGGGTGGTCCGCCCAGGTCTTACCTAGTGTGTCTAGACAGTGAATGTACTACGGGTATATGTATGTAGGCCTCTTGCCTAAACATTCCCCAGGTGCCTTCCCCTTCCCCCCTGGGAACAAACAATCCACTTCACTACAAAACTGAGAAAAAAACTAACTCAGGCCATTAAAGAAGCTTTGACAAAGCAACAAACACAGAACATACCAAAGCTGCTACCAACAACAACTAACACAGTACATACCAACGACCACCATGCTATACCCCTCAGACATCAACCTCCTCTCTCAGCAATGATCTATTTCACAATCAATCGCTTCCCTGAACAACAGAACACTGGCTTTTATAGCTTCAGAAGGTATTGGAAATTGGAGACAGCTGCGTCCTGACGAGGGGGCGGGCCAAAAGGGGGGAAGAGGTATTTATGACTGTCATAAACCTATTCCCCAGGCCAACGTCATGACAACAGGGTGTTGTCCAGGGTCACGCCAAGGTTCTTTGCGTTCTGGGAGGGGAACAGCGTGGAGTTGTCAACCGTGATGGAGAGGTCTTGGAGCGGGCAGCGCTTCCCCGGGAGGAAGAGCAGCTCTGTCTTGTCGAGGTTGAGCTTGAGGTGGTGGGCCGACATCCAAGCTGAGATATCTGCCAGGCACGCAGAGACGCGTGTCACCACCTGGGTGTCAGAAAGAGGGGAAGGAGAAAAGTAGTTGTGCCATCCTCATAGCAGTGATAGGAGAGACCATGTGAGGATATGACCAGTGACTTGGTCTATAGAGAGATGTCCATCCTCATCGCAGCGATAGGAGAAACCATGTGAGGATATGACAGAGCTGAGTGACTTGGTCTATAGAGAGAAGAGCAGAGGTCCATTTCTCTCATTCCCTCTCTTTCTCTCCCCTCTTTCTCCTTTCACATTCCCACACTCTGATTCTCTCTCTCTCTCTGTCTCTCTCTCTCTGTCTCTCTCTCTCTCTCTGTCTCTTTCTCTCTGTCTCTCTCTCTCTCTCTCTGTCTCTCTCTCTCTGTCTCTCTCTGTCTCTCTCTGTCTCTCTCTGTCTCTCTCTCTGTCTCTCTCTGTCTCTCTCTCTCTCTGTCTCTCTCTCTCTCTCTCTCTCTGTCTCTCTCTGTCTCTCTCTGTCTCTCTCTCTCTCTGTCTCTCTCTCTCTCTCTGTCTCTCTCTGTCTCTCTCTCTCTAATCCTCTGCTCTTTTTTCTTGTTTTCTTTGGCCTCCAGCCCTTCCTCCTCCACTCTGAACAAGAGAACAGAGCAAGTAGAGAGGGAGGGAGGACGGTTAGGGAGGGAGGGAGAGAGATAAAGCCCACCTTGAGGCAATGCGTTGTCTCCTTCACTCATCTCTTGGAGGAGAAAAATAAGTTTTCATATTATTTTCTCTTCTATGTCTCTTTATTTCTTTGAGATCCATCAAACCGTTCAGCTCCCTGCCCCCCGACCTTCATCTGTCCTCTTCCTCTCAAACAGACGCACACTCTCTGTCCCTTTGTCTGATCCTCTCACAAGCATCTCAGACAGAACAGAGTCAGTACAGTAGTTAAGTTGCAGTGTGAAATGACAGGTAAATTCTTTACATACATTTTAGTAACACATTCAGAAACATGTCCACTAAGTTACTATACTGTATTGTATTGTTTAACCAGGCAAGTCAGTTAAGAACACATTCTTATTTTCAATGACGACCTAAGAACAGCAGGTTAACTGCCTTGTTCAGGGGCAGAACAGCAGAATTTTTAGCTTGTCTGCTCGGGGATTTGAACCAGCAACCTTTTGGTTACTTGCCCAACGCTCTAACCACTAGGCTACCTTCCCGCCCCAGGCCCCATGTTGATGCATCCGTACCACAGGGCTATAACGCGATATCGTTTGTCTAACACATGTTGATATAATATGTTTCAATGTCACTTACTGATGTTCAATACTACATGTACACCCCCCTGTTCACGAAAATGGATCGCTCCTACAGACAGTGAGTCACGTGACCGTGGCTTGCTATATCAAGCTAGGCAGACAGGCATCGAGGCATTCAGTTACTGTTAGATTGGACGTTATAATGGACAAAACGAGAGACCTCAGCAATTTTGAGTGTGGTATGATCGTCAGTGCCAAGCACACCCGGTTCCAGTATCTCTGAAACGGACGGCCTACTGGGCTTTTCACACATGACAGTGTCTAGGGTTTACAGAGATCGGTGAGACAAACAAAGAACAGCATCTGTCCTGTGGGCGAAAACAGCTCGTCGATGAGAGAGGTGGAAGGAGAAAGACAAGCTATCAGGCCACAAACAGACAAACAACGGCGCAGTATAACAGTGTTGTGCAGAACGGCATCTCAGAACGAACAACTCTTCGATCCTTGTCACGGATGGGCTATTGGTTCCTGTCAGATAATAACAAGAAGAA
>NC_056443.1:40400989-40423489 GCF_018296145.1 Oncorhynchus tshawytscha | reverse complement strand
AATCCCTTACTCCCTTCTCCGCCTCTCTCTCTCTGTTTCTCTCTCTATATATGTTTCTCTCTCTCTCTGTTCCTCTCTCTCTCTGTCTCTGTCTCTCTCTCTCTCTCTCTCTGATCTATTTTTTTCATCAAATTGAGTAAACTTCCGACTTGAACTGTATGTGTAGTGTTTTTTCGGTAGAATTTCTATTTGTTGTCCTGGCAACCTTTTTGGAACACCAATAGTTTTGTCTTACTGAGATTTACAGTCAGGGCCCAGGTCTAAGAGGTCTAAGAGAATCTGTGTAGAAGATCTCGGTGCTGCTGTAGGCCTTCCTTGTTTGGGGACAGAAGCACCAGATCATCAGCAAACAGTAGACATTTGACTTCAGATTCTAGTAGGGTGAAGCCGGGTGCTGCAGACGGTTATAGTGCCCTCGCCAATTCTAGTGCTCTCACCCCACGGCCCTGTGGAAAGAAATGTGTGTTTTTTTACCAATTATGTGGATGGATTTTATAATGTCGTATATATTTTTACCTCCAACACCACTTTCCATCAATTTGTATAGCAGACCCTCATACCCTCATGCCTCATACCCTCATGCCTCATACCCTCATGCCTCATACCCTCATTCCTCATACCCTCATTCCTCATACCCTCATTCCTCATACCCTCATTCCTCATACCCTCATTCCTCATACCCTCATTCCTCATACCCTCATTCCTCATACCCTCATGCCTCATACCCTCATTCCTCATACCCTCATGCCTCATACCCTCATTCATTCCTCATACCCTCATGCCTCATACCCTCATTCCTCATATCATGCCTCATACCCTCATTCCTCATACCCTCATGCCTCATACCCTCATTCCTCATTCATGCCTCATACCCTCATTCCTCATACCCTCATGCCTCATACCCTCATGCCTCATACCCTCATTCCTCATACCCTCATGCCTCATACCCTCATTCCTCATACCCTCATGCCTCATACCCTCATCCAAATTGAGTCAAAACCTTTTTTTAAATCAACAAAGTATGAGAAGACTGCCTTTTTTGTGGTTTGTTTGTTTGTCTATTAGGGTGAATACTTGGTCTGTCTTACAATAATTTGGTAGAAAGCCAATTTGACATTTGATCAGTTGTCACGACTTCCACCGAAGGTGGCTCCTCTTCCTGTTCGGGCTGCGCGCTCGGCGGTCATCGTCACTGGTCTACTAGTTGTGCGCTCAGAGTAAGGCTCCTTGGCACCTGCCTATAGGGAAGTTACAGCCCCTCCCCATTCCACAACGGTCTCATCTGTCGGTGGACTTCCTCACCGACCTTCCCCCGTCTCAGGGGAACACCACGATCCTGGTCGTGTCCTGCCATCTCCTCCCGTTGCCTGGTCTCCCTACGGCCCCCCAAACAGGAGGCCCTGTTTACCCACGTCTTCCGGCACTACGGGGTGCATGAGGACATCGTTTCTAATCGGGGTCCCCAGTTCACATCCCGAGTTTGGAGGGAGTTTATGGAGCATCTGGGGATCTCGGTCAGACTGACCTCGGGTTATCACCCCAAGAGTAATGGGCAGGTGGAGAGAGTGAACCAGGAAGTGGGTAGGTTTCTGCAGTCGTATTGCCAGGACCGGCCAGGACAATGGGCGAGGTACATCCCATGGTACATCCCATGGGTGGAAGTGGCTCAGAACTCACTCCGCTACTCCTCCACGAACATGTCACCGTTTCAATGCGTGTTGGGCTACCAGCCCGAGGCTCCTGCGGTGGAGGAGTGGGTGCAGCGCTCGAGGGCCGTCCAGGAATCACTTAAGCAAGCTGGTGAATGGCAGAAGAGGAACGCTGACCGCCACCGCGGTGAGGCCCCCGTGTTCGCACCGGGGGACAGGGTCTGGCTCTCTACCCGAAACCTGCCCCTCCGTCTGCCCTGCCAGAAGCTGGAGCCACAGTGTGTTGGGCCATTTAAAGTCCTGAGGAGGATAAACGAGGTGTGTAATCGGTTACAACTCCCTTCTTACTATCGTATTAACCCCTCGTTTCTTGTGTCTCTCCTCAGGCCGGCGGAAGGTGAGGTGCCGGAGGTCCCTCCGCCCCCTCTGGACATCACATGTTCTGGACACTAGACGCCGGGTGAGGGGCCTGCAGTACCTCGTGGACTGGGAGGGGTACGGTCCGGAGGAGAGGTGCTGGGGACCGGTGGGGGACATCTTGGATCCGTCACTGCAGAGAGATTTCCATCACCTCCATCCGGATCGCCCTGCGCCTCGCCTTCGGGTCGCCCTCGAGGCCGGTGTCGGCACGCTGCAGGAGCTGCGCGTCGGGGGAGGGGGGGTGCTGTCACTCATCTTCCTGTTTGGGCGGCGCTCGGCGGTCGTCGTTACCGGTCTACTAGCTGCCACCGATCCCCTTTTCCTTTTCTGTTGGTTTTGTCTTATTGGTTACTGGTTATTGGTTATTATTATTGGTTATTGGTTATTGTGCGGCTTTGTTTCTCTGTTAGTTTTGTGGATGTGTTATTTTTGTATTTTCTCCGGACTGTTTGTGTCCTGTTTTTGGGCCGGTCATTGTAGCTCCTAGTGTTTTTGCGTGACCTTTCTGTCACCGGAATAAATACATTGTCCTTTAGCCTCTGCTCTCTGCGCCCATCAGTACATTGTTTTCACTGAGGAAATGTATGAGTCTGCTGTTAATGATAATGCAGAGTATTTTCCCAAGGTTGCTGTTGACGCATATCCCACGCTAGTTATTGGGGTCAAATTTGTCTCCACTTTTGTGCATTGTGGTGATCAGTCCTTGGTTCCAACTATTGGGGAAGATACCAGAGCTAAGGATGATGTTAAAGAGTTTTTGTACAGCCATTTGGAATTTGTGGTCTGTATATTTTATCATTTAATTTAGGAGACCATCAACACCACAGGCCTTTTTTTGGTTGAAGGGATTGTATGTTGTCCTGTAGTTCATTCAATGAAATTGGAGAATCCAGTGGATTCTGGTTTTCTTCAAAAGGTGATTCTAAGATTTTGTATAGAGCCAAAAAGATTGGAGAAGTGGTTTATCCATACGTCTCTCTTTCCCTCTCTCACACAAACACAGCTCTCTCTCTCACACACACTAAACAGAGAGAGAGAGAGAGAGAGAGAGAGAGAGAGAGAGAGAGAGAGAGAGAGAGAGAGAGAGAGAGAGAGAGAGAGAGAGAGAGAGAGAGAGAGAGAGAGAGAGAGAGAGAGACAGAGAGAGAGAGAGAGAGAGAGAGAGAGAGACAGAGAGAGAGACAGAGAGAGAGAGAGAGAGAGAGAGAGAGTGAGAGAGACAGACAGAGAGAGAGAGAGAGAGAGAGAGAGAGAGAGAGAGAGAGAGAGACAGAGACAGAGACAGAGAGAGACAGAGAGAGAGAGAGAGAGAGACAGAGAGAGAGAGAGAGAGAGTGGGAGAGAGAGATAGACAGAGAGAGAGAGAGAGAGGCCTTTTTTTGGTTGAAGGGATTGTATGTTGTCCTGTAGTTCATTCAATGAAATTGGAGAATCCAGTGGATTCTGGTTTTCTTCAAAAGGTGATTCTAAGATTTTGTATAGAGCCAAAAAGATTGGAGAAGTGGTTTATCCATACGTCTCTCTTTCCCTCTCTCACACAAACACAGCTCTCTCTCACACACACTAAACAGAGAGAGAGAGAGAGAGAGAGAGAGAGAGAGAGAGAGAGAGAGAGAGAGAGAGAGAGAGAGAGAGAGAGAGAGAGAGAGAGAGAGAGAGAGAGTGAGAGAGAGAGTGAGAGAGAGAGTGAGAGAGAGAGAGAGAGATTACATTGAGCTGATTTATGACATATTATTTCTTCTTTTTTTATTTTTCCGTAGTGTATTTCTGTATTGTTTTAGTGATTCACCATAGTGAAGGCGTAGACTCAGGTTTTCTGGGTCTCTATGTTTTTGGTTGGCCAGGTTTCTTTATTTATTTCTTAGGTTTTTTGCAGTCTTCATCAAACCATTTGTCAGTGTTATTAATTTTCTTAGATAGTCTGCTTGAAGGATTTAGGTATGACAGGGAAGCTGAGAGGTCAAATATACTGTCTAGGATTTCTACTGCCAAGTTTACACCTTCACTATTACAGTGAAATATTATCTCCAGGAAGTTGTCTAAAAAGGGATTGAATTTGTTGTTACCTAATTGTTTTTTGGGCAGATTTCCACACAACTTTCCTTCCATCTATAGCATTTCATAAAATTGTTCAGTTCCTTTGGCTTTGATGCCTCATGTTCAGGTAAACTGTGATTTTGCTGTGAGCATGAGGAATACCTATGTAAGAACGCTGTTCATTGACTATATTTCAACATTCACCATCATCATCAAGTTGGAGGCCCCCGGTCTGAATCCCGCCCTGTGCAACTGGGTCCAAGACTTCCTGACGGACAGCCCCCAGGTGGTGAATAACAACATCTCCACTTTGCTGATCTTTGACACAAGTGCCCCACAAGGGTGCGTGCTCAGCCTCTATGTTCACCCATGATTGCGTGGCCACGCACGCCTCCATCTCTATCAGCAATTTTGCAAACGACACAACAGTAGTGGGCTTGATTACCAACAACGACGAGACGGCCTACAGGGAGGAGGTGAGGGCCCTGGGAGAGTGGTGCCAGGGAAATAATCTCTCCCTCAACGTCAACAAATCAAAGGAGCTGATCGTGGACTTCAGGAAACAGCAAAGGGAGCACCCTCCCTATCCACATCGATGGGACCGTATTGGCGAACGGGGAAAGCTTCAAGTTCCTCGGCGTACACATCACTGACGATCTGAAATGGTCCACCCACACAGACAGGGTTGTGACGAATTCGCAACAGCGCCTCTTCAACCTCAGGAGGCTGAAGAAATTTGGCTTGGTCCCCAAAAACCTCACAAACTTTTACAGATGCACAATTGAGAGCATCCTGTCGGGGGCTGCATCACCGCCTTGTACGGCAACTGCTCTGCCCACAACTGCAGGGCTCTCCAGATGGTAGTGCGGTCTGCACAACGCATCACCGGGGGCAAACTACCTGCCCTCCAGGACACCTACATCACCCGATGTCACAGGAAGGCCATAAAGATCATCAAGGACAACAAACACCCGAGCCACTGCCTGTTCACCCCGCTATCATCCAGAAGGTGAGGTCAGTACAGGTGCATCAGAGCTGGGACAGAGAGACTGAAAAACAACTTCTATCCTATATACATAGACATGGAATCACTGGCCACTTTAATAATGTTTAAATAATGTAATAATTTTTAGTTCTACACCTGCATTGCTTGCATGTTTGGGGTTGTAGGTTTCTGTAAAGCACTTTGTGACAGCTGATGTAAGAAAGAAGGGCTTTATAAATAAATGTATATTCTATTTAGTCAATGACACTCCGACTTGCTTAATCCAATATTTATATATTTCTTGTGAATTGTTAGAAAGTACTGCACTGTTGGAGCTAGGAACACAAAGCATTTCGCTACATCCGCCATAACATCTACTAAACACTTGTATTTGACAAATAACATTTGATTTGATTTGATCAAATAGGGGTGTTATTGGGCTGACTGGGAACGCTTTGAGAGACTCTAAAATTGTCAAAGACCCCAGCCACCCTAGTCATAGACTGTTCTCTCTGTATGGCAAGCGGTACTGGAGCGCCAAGTCTCGGTCCAAAAGGCTTCTCAACAGCTTTACCCACAAGCCATAAGACTCCTGAGCAGGTAATCAAATGGCTACCCGGACTAGTTGCATCACTGTAAGGTCTACACCTGTTGTACTCGGCACACATGACAAATAAACCTTGATTTGATTTGACTCTAGGTTGAGGTTAGTGATAAAGTAGTCTACAGTAGTACTGCCAAACGATGAGCTATAGGTGTACCTACTGTAGGATTCTCCTCAAAGCCTACCATTGACTAATGTACAGTCGTGGCCAAAAGTTTTGAAAATGACACAAATGTTAATTTCCGCAAAGTTTGCTGCTTCAGTGTCTTTAGATATTTTTGTCAGATGTTACTATGGAATACTGAAGTATAATTACAAGCATTTCATAAATGTCAAAGGCTTTTATTGACAATTACATGAAGTTGATGCAAAGAGTCAATATTTGCAGTGTTGACCCTTCTTTTTCAATACCTCTGCAATCCACCCTGGCATGCTGTCAATTAACTTCTGGGCCACATCCTGACTGATGGCAGCTCATTCTTCCATAATCAATGCTTGGAGTTTGTCAGAATTTGTGGGTCGATATTTTGTTCCCCGAGCCACTAAGTTATCACTTTTTCCTTATTGCAAGGTGCTCCATCATGCTGGAAAAGGAATTGTTCGTCACCAAACTGTTCCTGGATGGTTGGGAGAAGTTGCTCTCAGAGGATGTGTTGGTACCAATCTTTATTCATGGCTGTGTTCATAGGCAAAATTGTGAGTGAGCCCACTCCCTTGACTGAGAAGCAACCCCACACATGAATGGTCTCAGGATGCTTTACTGTTGGCATGACACAGGACTGACGGTAGCATTCACCTTGTCTTCTCCGGACAAGCTTTTTTCCAGATGCCCCAAACAATCAGAAAGGGGATTCATCAGAGAAAATGACTTTACCCCAATTCTTGTACCTTTTTCAGAACATCAGTCTGTCCCTGATGTTTTTCCTGGGGAGAAGTGGCTTCTTTGCTGCCCTTCTTAACACCAGGCCATCCTCCAAAAGTCTTCGCCTCACTGGGCATGCAGATGTACTCACACCTGCCTGCTGCCATTCCTGAGCAAGCTCTGTACTGGTGGTGCCCCGATCCCGCAGCTGAATCAACTTTAGGAGACGGTCCTGGCGCTTGCTGGACTTTCTTGGCCACCCTGAAGCCTTCTTCACAACAATTGAACCGCTCTCCTTGATGTTATTGATGATCCGATAAATGGTTGATTCAGGTGCAATCTTACTGGCAGCAATATCCTTGCCTGTGAAGCCCTTTCGGTGCAAAGCAATGATGACGGCACGAGTTTCCTTGCAGGTAACCATGGATGACAGAGTAAGAACAATGATTCCAAGCACCACCCTCCTTTTGAAGCTTCCAGTCTGTTTTTCGAACTCAATCAGCATGACAGAAAGATCTCCAGCTTTGTTCGCGTCAACACTCACACCTGTGTTAACGAGAGAATCACTGACATGATGTCAGTTGGTCCTTTTGTGGCAGGGCTGAAATGCAGTGGAAATGTTTTTGGGGGATTCAGTTCATTTGCATGGCAAAGAGGGACTTTGCAATTAATTGCAATTCATCTGATCACTCAGATGGAGTATATGCAAATTGCCATCATACAAACTGAGGCAGCAGACTTTTATATTTGTGTCACTCTCAAAAAATGTTGCCACGACTGTACACACCCAGCCTGCAACAGAGCTGCAGGAGTTGTGACTCGTTTTTGTTGGTTATGTTGTTGTAGTTGTGTCTGGAGGGCATATGGGGGAGGGAATGCTGTCACCTGCAGGCAGGTGTTTGTCCCCCTGTGTGCTGAGGGTGTCAGGTTCTTGTCCAGCTCTGGCATTTAGGTCTCCACAGACTAGTACACGTCCCTGGGCCTGGAAATGATTGATTTCCCCCTCCAGGATGGAGAAGCTGTCTTCATTAAAGGATGGGGATTCTAGTGGAGGGATATAGGAAGCACACAGGAGGACATTTTTTCTGTTGAGATAATTTCCTTATTAATTTCTAGCCCGATGTAAAATGTTCCTGTTTTGACTAATTTACCAGAGTGTGTTATTCTGCTCTATATCAAATTAGCATACCCCCTGAGTCTCTTCCCTGTTTCACACCTGGTAGTTTGGTGGATGGGGACTACCAGCTCTCTGTAATGTAGAGGGCAATCAGTGGGTCCGTCTTCTCTATACCAGATTTCTTGTAGGATGACAATGTCTGTATTTCCAATGTCTTCAATGAAGTCTTGGTTCCTGCTCTTTAGTCCACAGGCAGATGACCTCAGACCTTGTATATTCCAGGATGAGATAGTAAAATCTTTGTCTTCCATGGTGTCTTGTGTTGTTTTTGTTCTGGTTTAGGGCCTGACCATCACAGTAGATGTGAGCTGAGCATGTTGAGCATCTGACACAATCCTCTTAGGTTGCAGGATGGGGTTTGGGGGCGGGTGTAATAGTGGGGCCTGTTGATCTGCTCACTGCCTGGGCATATTTTCTGCAGTCATGTTGAGGTCCTTGCCACAGGGGCGGGTGTCATGGGGTGGGCAGAAGGGGCATAGGTCTGATATGGGGGTATATAGGGTGTGGCCAGGGTTTGTTTGGGGGTGGCCTTAGCTGGTTGGGGGGAGGCTGGTGATGCTGTGGTCTGGGTGTAGGTCCTCTTGGCGTGGATTCTCTCAGTGCAGGTCCTTCGGAAGGGGTCTGGCAGGGGGCGTGGGGGGTGCCTGGTCGCAAAGTCTGTTCAAGTCCAGAGTAGGGTGGTGGGCCAGGTAGACATTAGGTTTTGAGGCACAGTCCAGGAAAATGCTTGCATTCACCCGCTGTTTTGTGGCATGGGGGAGAGGAAAGTTCAAGGAGCTTTTTCAATCACACTCTTGAGTGTGAATTGTAATGTGGCTGTCTCTCTTTCTGTCTCTCTCTCTCTTTCTCTGTCTCTCTCTCTGTCTCTCTCTCTCTCTGTCTCTCTCTCTGTCTCTCTCTCTCTTTCTTTCTTTGTCTCTCTCTCTGTCTCTCTTTCTCTGTCTCTCTCTCTTTCTTTCTTTGTCTCTCTCTCTGTCTCTCTTTCTCTGTCTCTCTCGCTCTCTCTCGCTCTCTCTCGCTCTCTCTCGCTCTCTCTCTGCATGCTGGGAGTGTTTGGTGCATGCTGGGAATTGTATGAGTGTTGAGTAGAGTTAGATATCCTGGTATTTCTTTTACGTTTCCTTTTCGGGTCAAAATGACCCTGGTATTGGCGGGGATGGCAACCCACATGGGGACGCCGTCCCTGTCACTTCGGCACGGCTTCAGGTGTGTTACCAAAGCTACTGTCACTGTGGATGAGTTTCTGGTCGCCGTAGGAGAGAAGGTGGGATATGAGAATGCTGCTTATGAGTCACGGATGAATGAAACGGTGGTGGTTTTTCTTAAAGAGGAGCGTCTTGTTGATCGTATGGTTGAGCATGGTGTACTTCTTAAAGAAGAGTGTCTTGTTGATCGTATGGTTGAGCATGGTGTACTTCTTAAAGAAGAGTGTCTTGTTGATCGGATGGTTGAGCATGGGAACAGTATTTTGCATAATCCTTAAGAAGTTTAAAGAAGACTGTCTTGTTGATAGTATGGTTGAGCATGGTGTACTTCTTAAAGAAGAGTGTCTTGTTGATCGTATGGTTGAGCATGGTGTACTTCTTAATAAGGATGACGCAGAATACTGTTCCCATGCAGGAACAACACTCAGCGGATTTCAGGACGCCACCTATAGATTTTGATAAAACTCATCATTTCATTAAACTTTCATTAAAATACACATTCAAGGTAGTGAATTAAAGCTACACTCGTTGTGAATCTATCCACCAAGTCAGATTTGTAAAATGCTTTTCGGCGAAAGCATGAGAAGCTATTATCTGATAGCATGTACCCCCAAAATACTGCAACGTCACCTAACACGACAGATTTTGCGGTAGCCGGCGCTACCCAAAACGTAGAAATAAAATATAAAACATTCATTACCTTTGACGAGCTTCTTTCTTGGCACTCCTAGATGTCCCATAAACATTTATTTGGGTCTTTTTTCGATTAAATCGGTCCATATATAGCCTAGATATCGATCTATGAAGACTGTGTAATCAAGGAAAAAACTGAGTTTGATAACGCAACGTCATTTTTAAAAATTAAAAAAGTCGACGATAAACTTTCACAAAACACTTCGAAATACTTTTGTAATGAAACTTTAGGTATTAGTACATGTTAATAAGCGATAAAATTCATCAGGAGGCGATGTAAATTCTATAGGTGACCGTCTGGAAAAAATGCCCGGAAAAAACTCAACCAAAACATCCTGTTTGAGGCCGGAGGGAATCGGTTCCCTTGGGTCGGTTCGACCAAGAATCAAAGCCTAAGCAAATGACAAGACTCTAGACATCCTGTGGAAGCTGTAGGTACTGCAACCTCGGCCTCATTTAATACGGTTCACCTTTAACAATTCCTGGAAGTGGCGCATGGATATTTATTTCCATTTTCAGTGATCAGATTTTCCTGCACTTTTCGATGAAACGCACGTTCTGTTATAGTCACAGCCGTGATTTAACCAGTTTTAGAAACGTCTGAGTGTTTTCTATCCACACATACTAATCATATGCATATACTATATTCCTGGCATGAGTAGCAGGGCGCTGAAATGTTGCGCGATTTTTAACAAAAAGCTGCGAAAATTCGCAGCCTCCCTATTAAAGAAGAGTGTCTTGTTGATCGTATGGTTGAGCATGGTGTACTTCTTAAAGAAGTGTCTTGTTGATTGTATGGTTGAGCATGGTGTACTTCTTAAAGAAGAGTGTCTTGTTGATCGTATGGTTGAGCATGGTGTACTTCTTAAAGGAATGTTTATTCAAGTTATGCCGCTATTTTCTCCGTCAACAAGGGAAACGATTTCAAATGTACCACCGTTTATCCCCAATGAGCTGTTGGAGCGCAAGTTATTATGGTTTGGGAAGTTTGCAAGTTCAGTTAAAATTGTCCCGTTGGGTTGCAAACACCCGGCTGGTGAAACAGGTTAGGTAGTTTCAATACACCAGGCTGGTGAAACAGGTTAGGTAGTTTCAATACACCAGGCTGGTGAAACAGGTTAGGTAGTTTCAATACACCAGGCTGGTGAAACAGGTTAGGTAGTTTCAATACACCCGGCTGGTGAAACAGGTTAGGTAGTTTCAATACACCAGGCTGGTGAAACAGGTTTTGTAGTTTCAATACACCAGGCTGGTGAAACAGGTTAGGTAGTTTCAATACACCAGGCTGGTGAAACAGGTTCTGTAGTTTCAATACACCAGGCTGGTGAAACAGGTTCTGTAGTTTCAATACACCAGGCTGGTGAAACAGGTTCTGTAGTTTCAATACACCAGGCTGGTGAAACAGGTTCTGTAGTTTCAATACACCCGGCTGGTGAAACAGGTTCTGTAGTTTCAATACACCAGGCTGGTGAAACAGGTTAGGTAGTTTCAATACACCAGGCTGGTGAAACAGGTTTTGTAGTTTCAATACACCAGGCTGGTGAAACAGGTTAGGTAGTTTCAATACACCAGGCTGGTGAAACAGGTTTTGTCGTTTCAAACACCCGGCTCTGAAACAGGTTTTGTCGTTTCGGCGACAGGTGTTTATGTTTTTGGACTCACCGGAGCAGACTTTAGAGTTATCGTTTCAAATCAAGTATGACAATAGATTGTATATGGCTTATGCTAGTACGGGTAGTCAACGGTGTTTTGAGTGTGGGGATGTTGGTCATAAGCGACATGCTTGTCCGAAAAGGGAGAAGGCAGAGGGAGGTTCTCTCAGTATTAATGGGGGAAGGGACAGGAGTACGAGGGCTTGGGTATTAGAAGTCATTAAACAGAAGAGGCTTAATGTAGTTTTTCTACAGGAGACACATAGTGATGAGGCTATTGAGGTTGACTGGAGTATGTGGTGGGAGGGGCAGCATGTACTCAGTCATGGTACTAATTTCAGTACTGGGGTGGCCATCTTGTTTTCCTCGGGCTTAGGAGTGACTGTGGTATCTACAACAGAGATTGTCAAGGGACGGGTTTTATTGGTCAAGGTGGATGTTATGTTTTTATTTTTATTATTTTATTTATATGTTTATACTCCTAATGGAAGGTTAGACAGGTTGTGTGTATCTGATCTCTACTGTAGTAGTTAATGAAGGTTAGACAGGTTGTATGTATCTGATCTCTACTGTAGTAGGGTTGGAAGGTTAGACAGGTTGTGTGTATCTGATCTCTACTGTAGTAGTTAATGAAGGTTAGACAGGTTGTATGTATCTGATCTCTACTGTAGTAGGGTTGGAAGGTTAGACAGATTGTGTGTATCTGATCTCTACTGTAGTAGGGTTGGAAGGTTAGACAGATTGTGTGTATCTGATCACTACTGTAGTAGTTAATGAAGGTTAGACAGGTTGTATGTATCTGATCACTACTGTAGTAGGGTTGGAAGGTTAGACAGGTTGTATGTATCTGATCTCTACTGTAGTAGGGTTGGAAGGTTAGACAGGTTGTATGTATCTGATCACGACTGTAGTAGGGTTGGAAGGTTAGCCAGGTTGTATGTATCTGATCTCTACTGTAGTAGGGTCGGAAGGTTAGACAGGTTGTATGTATCTGATCTCTACTGTAGTAGTTAATGAAGGTGGTGACAGGTTGTATGTATCTGATCTCTACTGTAGTAGGGTTGGAAGGTTAGACAGGCTGTATGTATCTGATCACTACTGTAGTAGGGTTGGAAGGTTTGACAGGCTGTATGTATCTGATCTCTACTGTAGTAGGGTTGGAAGGTTAGACAGGTTGTATATATCTAATCTCTACTGTAGTAGGGTCAGAAGGTTAGACAGGTTGTATGTATCTGATCTCTACTGTGGTAGTTAATGAAGGTGGTGTCAGGTTGTATGTACCTGATCACTACTGTAGTAGTTAATGAAGGTGGTGTCAGGTTGTATGTATCTGAGCTCTACTGTAGTAGTTAATGAAGGTGGTGTCAGGTTGTATGTACCTGATCACTACTGTAGTAGTTAATGAAGGGGGTGTCAGGTTGTATGTATCTGATCTCTAATGTAGTAGGGTTGGAAGGTTAGACAGGTTGTATGTATCTGATCTCTACTGTAGTAGTTAATGAAGGTGGTCTCGGTGTGAAGCTTACTGGTTTCTACTCTGCCCTCTATAAGGCGGAGGATTGTGATTCTCTGAGTACTAATCAGTTGTTACAAGGTCCTCCTCAATTGGGCCCTGAACAGAGAGCTGCTTTTGGACTCTGACATTACTCTGCAGGAGCCACATTACTCCACAGCAGTTATGCAGATCTCAACAGGCACCTGGCATCGATGGTTTACTGTCTGAGTTTTATAAGCACTTTTGGGGGTCTATTGGGGATTTTTATGAAGTGGTGTGTGAGCCTTTTCATGAGGGGTTCTCTTCCTGTATCCTGTCAACATGCTGTGCTTTCACTGTTGCCAAAAAAAGGGGATTTGGCTCTTTTTAAAAATTGGCGACCCTGTTGCATTGTAGTGTACAGAATATACAATTATATCTAAGTGTCTCTCAAACAGGTTGAAAGAATATCTGGGGCTGTTGGTCCACAAGGACCAGTCTGACTGTGTACCTGACCGCTCTATAGTTGATAACCAGTTTCTGATAAGAGATGTTTTAGACATTTGTCAACTGTCTGATGTGAATGTGGGTTTACTTTCTTTGGATCAGGAGAAGCCTTTGATCGTGTGGACCACCAGTACTTGTTCGAAACAACAAAAGCCTTTGGGTTTGGGGATGTTTTTTTTGTCTTGGATGAGTTTACTGTATGCTGGGACCTTGTGTATGGTGAAGGTGGGGGGTGGTTTGAGTTGCCCCATCCCTGTCCAAAGGGGCATCAGGTCATTTCAGGGCAGTTATATTGCCTGGTAATTGAACCAATGCTTTGTTTTTTAAGAGCGAGGCTTACTGGTTTCTCTGTGCCAGGGGTTATGAAGGATCCCACGATAGCACTGTCTGTGTATGTAGACAACAGTTTTTATCACAGGGGGTGAGGATGCTAAGGTTCTCTCAAACACTTTAAAGGTGTATGAGGGGCCTCCTCAGCTGGAGTTAATTGGGGAAAGAATGAATCGCTGTGGGCAGGTCAGATTCAGATTCAGATTCAGCCCCCACGGTTACCATGGGGGCTTCAGATAGGGTCTGCTCCACGGTTACCAGGGGGATTCAGATAGGGTCTGCTCCACTGTTACCAGGAGGGCTTCAGATAGGGTCTGCTCCACGGTTACCAGGGGGATTCAGATAGGGTCCACTCCACGGTTACCAGGGGGATTCAGATAGGGTCCACTCCACGGTTACCAGGGGGATTCAGATAGGGTCCACTCCACGGTTACCAGGGGGCTTCAGATAGGGTCTGCTCCACGGTTACCAGGGGGATTCAGATAGGGTCCACTCCACGGTTACCAGGGGGATTCAGATAGGGTCCACTCCACGGTTACCAGGGGGCTTCAGATAGGGTCCTCTCCACGGTATCCAGGGGGCTTCAGATGGGGTCCTCTCCACGGTAACCAGGGGGCTTCAGATAGCGTCCACTCCACGGTTACCAGGGGGATTCAGATAGGGTCCACTCCACGGTTACCAGGGGGATTCAGATAGGGTCTGCTCCACGGTTACCAGGGGGATTCAGATAGGGTCCACTCCATGGTTACCAGGGTGATTCAGTGGGGCAGAGATGGGATGAAGACATTGGGGGGGTTTCTAGGTTCCGATGACTTTAAAAAAAGAACTGGGAGGGTGTAGTGGAGAAAGTGTGTGCCAGACTGTCAATGTGGAAATGGGTGCTACTCCAGCTGTCTTATAGGGGACGGGTCCTGGTAGCTAATAATCTTGCTGCTTCTACCCTGTGACACAGACTAATGATTTTACAGCCACCAAAGGGTCTGATACAAGAGCTTCAGAGGACCCTTGTCAATTTCTTCTGGTCTGGGCAACACTGGATTAAAGCTGCAGCCCTGTACCTGCCGCTGCACGAGGGTGGGCAAGGCCTGGTGGACATTTCCTCTAGGATCACGGCTTTCAGGCTCCAAGCAGCCCAGAGACTGTTGTACAGTGACGGGTCTAGCAGCCCAGAGACTGTTGTACAGTGATGGTTCTAGCAGCCCAGAGACTGTTGTACAGTGACGGTTCTAGCAGCCCAGAGACTGTTGTACAGTGATGGTTCTAGCAGCCCAGAGACTGTTGTACAGTGACGGTTCTAGCTGGGTGGATACAGCTGAAACAGTGATGAGGAGAGTGGGCTGTTTGGGCTTAGACCAGCACATTTTCCTCTTAAAGCTGGAGGGCGGTGATTCATCTGACCTGACTCCATTTTATGGGTCTGTCATGCAGGCTTGGGGACTTTTTGTCATGTCCCTTACGGCCGGTACACCACTAGGGATGTGGCTTTTTGGAGAGCCTCTTTTTTTACAACCATCCAGTCCCGTGCTCTGGGTTCAGCCAGACTACGTTCATGCCTGTTAGGTGTGGGGTGTACTAAGCTGGGTCTGATGCGGATCATCTCGCCTACTGAGGAAGGTCGTAACTGAGGTCTGTGATTCCTTGCCAGTACTTAATCTGCAGTATGTGACTGACACCTCCTACTCTGATTGGTGGACGGAGGGTCTGGATTATGTGTTCCCTGTGCTGACTGTTAGTGCTGCAGTGGAGGGCTTTAGAGGAGGGCGGAGGGTCTGGATGATGGTGGAGGAGTTCAAGGAACTGGGGGAGTTCAAGGAGATGGGGGAGTTCAAGGAAGTGGTAGAGTTCGAGGAGCTGGGGGAGTTCAATGAAATGGAGGAGTTCAAGGAGATGGGGGAGTTCAAGGAGATGGGGAAGTTCAAGGAGCTGGGGGAGGAGTTCAAGGACCTGAGGGAGTTCAAGGAGATGGGGGAGTTCAATGAGATGGGGAGTTCAAGGAGCTGGGGGAGTTCAAGGAGATGGGGAGTTCAAAGAGTGGGGGGGAGGTTTCAAGGAGGTGGGGGAGTTCAAGGAGATGGGGAGTTCACGGAACTGGGGGGAGTTCAAGGAGATGGGGGGGAGTTTAAGGAGATGGGGGAGTTCAAGGAAATGGGGGAGTTCAAGGACAATGGGGAGTTCAAGGAGATGGGGGAGGTCAAGGAGGTAGGGGATTTCAAGGAGGTGGGGAGTTCAAGTAGGTGGGGGAGTTCAACGAGATGCGGAGTTCAAGGAGATGGGGAGTTCAAGGAGATGGGGAGTTCAAGGACAATGGGGAGTTCAATGATATGGGGAGTTCAAGGAGGTAGGGGAGTTCAAGGAGGTGGGGAGTTAAAGTAGGTGGGGAGTTCAAGGAGATGGGGAGTTCAAGGAGATGGGGAGTTCAAGGACAATGGGGAGTTCAAGGAGATGGGGAGTTCAAGGAGATGGGGGAGTTCAAGGAGATGGGGGAGTTCAAGGAGACGGGGGAGTTCAAGGAGCTGAGGGAGTTCAAGGAACTGGGGGAGTTCAAGGCGGTGGGAAAGAAGGCCATGTATAAAATCTGTGTGAAAGTTTCCTTTGCCTCTTTGTAAAAAAGACGAGGTGGGCAGGTGTGTTTGGTCCAGGTGCCTCCCCAAAAGGCTGTTGGAGGTCTTTATACAAATTGCCTATTGAAAAGAGGACAGCTGACCTCCAATGGAGGATAATACATGGAGCCATAGCCACCATTATTCATCTGGGACACCTGGATCCTACTGTTGGGGGGGTCCAACATGCATCTGGTACACCTGGATCCTCCTGTTGGGGAGGGGTGTCCAACATGCATCTGGTACACCTGGATCCTCCTGTTGGGGAGGGGTGTCCAACATGCATCTGGTACACCTGGATCCTACTGTTGGGGAGGGGTGTCCAACATGCATCTGGTACACCTGGATCCTCCTGTTGGGGAGGGGTGTCCAACATGCATCTGGTACACCTGGATCCTCCTGTTGGGGAGGGGTGTCCAACATGCATCTGGTACACCTGGATCCTACTGTTGGGGAGGGGTGTCCAACATGCATCTGGTACACCTGGATCCTACTGTTGGGGAGGGGTGTCCAACATGCATCTGGTACACCTGGATCCTCCTGTTGGGGAGGGGTGTCCAACATGCATCTGGTACACCTGGATCCTACTGTTGGGGAGGGGGTCCAACATGCATCTGGTACACCTGGATCCTCCTGTTGGGGAGGGGTGTCCAACATGCATCTGGTACACCTGGATCCTCCTGTTGGGGGTCCAATATGCATCTGGTACACCTGGATCCTCCTGTTGGGGAGGGGTGTCCAACATGCATCTGGTACACCTGGATCCTACTGTTGGGGAGGGGGGTCCAACATGCATCTGGTACACCTGGATCCTCCTGTTGGGGAGAGGTGTCCAACATGCATATGGTACACCTGGATCCTACTGTTGGGGAGGGGGTCCAACATGCATCTGGTACACCTGGATCCTCCTGTTGCGGAGGGGTGACCAACATGCATCTGGTACACCTGGATCCTCCTGTTGGGGGGTCCAATATGCATCTGGTACACCTGGATCCTCCTGTTGGGGAGGGGTGTCCAACATGCATCTGATACACCTGGATCCTCCTGTTGGGGAGGGGTGTCCAACATGCATCTGGTACACCTGGATCCTCCTGTTGGGGGGGGGTCCAACATGCATCTGGTACACCTGGATCCTCCTGTTGGGGGTCCAATATGCATCTGGTACTGGATCCTCCTGTTGGGGAGGGGTGACCAACATGCATCTGGTACACCTGGATCCTCCTGTTGGGGGTCCAATATGCATCTGGTACACCTGGATCCTCCTGTTGGGGGGTCCAATATGCATCTGATACACCTGGATCCTGCTGTTGGGGAGGGGTGTCCAATATGCATCTGGTACACCTGGATCCTCCTGTTGGGGAGGGGTGTCCAACATGCATATGGTACACCTGGATCCTACTGTTGGGGAGGGGGGGGTCCAACATGCATCTGGTACACCTGGATCCTCCTGTTGGGGAGGGGTGACCAACATGCATCTGGTACACCTGGATCCTCCTGTTGGGGGGTCCAATATGCATCTGGTACACCTGGATCCTCCTGTTGGGGAGGGGTGTCCAACATGCATCTGATACACCTGGATCCTCCTGTTGGGGAGGGGTGTCCAACATGCATCTGGTACACCTGGATCCTCCTGTTGGGGGAGGGGTGACCAACATGCATCTGGTACACCTGGATCCTCCTGTTGGGGGGTCCAATATGCATCTGGTACACCTGGATCCTCCTGTTGGGGAGGGGTGACCAACATGCATCTGGTACACCTGGATCCTCCTGTTGGGGGGTCCAATATGCATCTGATACACCTGGATCCTCCTGTTGGGGAGGGGTGTCCAATATGCATCTGATACACCTGGATCCTCCTGTTGGGGGAGGGGTGTCCAGTATGCATCTGATATACCTGGATCCTCCTGTTGGGGAGGGGTGACCAACATGCATCTGGTACACCTGGATCCTCCTGTTGGGGAGGGGTGTCCAACATGCATCTGATACACCTGGATCCTCCTGTTGGGGAGGGGTGTCCAACATGCATCTGGTACACCTGGATCCTCCTGTTGGGGGAGGGGTGACCAACATGCATCTGGTACACCTGGATCCTCCTGTTGGGGGGTCCAATATGCATCTGGTACACCTGGATCCTCCTGTTGGGGAGGGGTGACCAACATGCATCTGGTACACCTGGATCCTCCTGTTGGGGGTCCAATATGCATCTGATACACCTGGATCCTCCTGTTGGGGAGGGGTGTCCAATATGCATCTGATACACCTGGATCCTCCTGTTGGGGGGAGGGGTGTCCAGTATGCATCTGATATACCTGGATCCTCCTGTTGGGGAGGGGTGACCAACATGCATCTGGTACACCTGGATCCTCCTGTTGGGGTGTCCATTTTGTGCTGAGTCTGAAACTATGGCACATTTGTTTTTACAATGTCCCAGGTTGGTCGGGCTGACCTGATCTCAGCTCTGGGAGAGGCTTTCTCTTCCCAACTGTTTATATTTGGGCTGTAGTACAGGTTTAGACAAAGGGGGGTAGTTCCTCTGCTTACTGTTGTGTCAAGGGGAAGCCAAATTAGCGATATGGAAGACCCAAAAGAACAGTATTCGGGGACAGGGGTCTGCGGATGTGGTGGGAATATTACAAACTGGTTAACAATATGGAACTGTATATGGGGGATACAGAGGCTGTTGTGTTTAGTTACTGTGGAGTAGGATTTGGTGTTGTGATTTTAATTGATGTGTAACTATGGATTTGTATGAGTGTTTATTGTGTTGTGGGTTCCCAGAACCAATAAAGATTATTTAAAACTCAAACTCTCTCTCTCTCTCTCTGTCTCTTTCTCTCTCTGTCTCCCACTCTGTCTCTGTCTCTTTCTCTGTCTTTCTCTCTCTCTGTCTCTCTCTCTCTGTCTCTCTCTTTCTCTGTCTCTTTCTCTCGCTGTCGCTCTCTCTCTCACTCTGAGTTATTTAAGTGTTTATTTCTTTCATCACATTCCCAGTGGGTCAAGTTTATATAAACTCAATTAGTATTTGGTAGCATTGCCTTTGAATTGTTTAACTTGGGTCAAACGTTTTGGGTAGCCTTCCAAAGCTTCCCACAATAAGTTGGGTGAATTTTTGCCTATTCCTCCTGACAGAGCTGGTGTAACTGAGTCAGGTTTGTAGGCCTCCTTGCTCGCACACGCTTTTTCAGTTCTGCCCACACATTTTCTATAGGATGAGGTCAGGGCTTTGTGATGGCCACTCCAATACCTTGACTTTTGTCCTTAAGCCATTTTGCCACAACTTTGGAAGTTTGCTTGGGGTCATTGTCCATTTGGAAGACCCATTTGCGACCAAGCATTAACTTCCTGAATGATGTCTTGAGCTGTTGCTTCTATATCCACATAATTTTCCTACCTCATGATGCCATCTATTTTGTAAAGTGCACCAGTCCCTCCTGCAGCAAAGCACCCCCACAACATGATGCTGCCACCCCCGTGCTTCACAGTTGGGATGGTGTTCTTCAGCTTGCAAGCATCCCACTTTTTCCTCCAAACATAACGATGGTCATTATGACCAAACAGTTTATTTTTGTTTCATCAGACCAGAGTGCATTTCTCCAAATAGTACGAGCTTTGTCCCCATGTGCAGTTGCAAACCGTAGTCTGGCTTTTTTATGGCGATTTTGGAGCAGTGGCTTCTTCCTTTCAGGTTATGTCGATATAGGACTAATTTTACTGTGGGTGCAGATACTTTTGTACCTGTTTCCTCCAGCTTCTTCACAGGGTCCTTTGCTGTTGTTCTGGGATTGATTTGCACTTCTCGCACCAAATTACCTTCATCACTAGGAGACAGAATGCGTTTCCTTCCTGTAGGTATGACAGCTGCGTGGTCCCATGGTGTTTATTCTTGCGTACTATTGTTTGTACAGATGAAAGCGGTACCTTCAGGTATTTGGAAATAGCTCCCAAGGATGAACCAGACTTGTGGAGGTCTATAATTTTTTTCTGGAGTCTTGGCTGATTTCTTTTGATTTTCCCATGACGTCACGCAAAGAGGCACTTTGAAGGTAGGAAGGTAGGCCTTGAAATACATCCACAAGTACACCTCCAAATGACTCAAATGATGTCAATTAGCCTATCAGAAGATTCTAAAGCCGTGACATCATTTTCTGGAATTTTCCTAGCTATTTAAAGGCAGTCAACTTAGTGTATGTAAACTTCTGACCCACTGGAATTGTGATACAGTGAATTATAAGTGAAATAATCTGTCTGTAAACAATTGTTGGAAAAATGACTTGTGTCATGCACAAAGTAGATGTCCTAACCGACTTGCCAAAACTATAGTTTGTTAACAAGAAATGTGTGGAGTGGTTGAAAAACGAGTTTTAATGACTCCAACCTATGTTCAACTGTATCTACTGTATTATATAAACTGATACACACATTCCTTTGATGTACCTGTCAAACGTTTGGACACATCTACGTTGTAGAACAATAATGAAGACATCAAAACTATGAAATAACACATATGGAATCATGTAGTAAACAAAAAAGTTTTAAACAAATATATATATTTATTATACTTTAGATTTCTTTGCCCTTGAAGACAGCTGTAGAGAATGTAAAACTAAAGAAAATCCTAACCCTCAACCATAACCCCTAACCCCTAACCCTCAACCATAACCCTAACCCTCAACCATAACCCCTAACCCCTAACCCTCAACCATAACCCTAACCCTCAACCATAACCCTAACCCTCAACCATAACCCTAACCCTCAACCATAACCCTAACCCTCAACCATAACCCCTAACCCTCAACCATAACCCTAACCCTCAACCATAACCCCTAACCCTCAACCATAACCCCCTAACCCTCAACCATAACCCTAACCCTCAACCATAACCCCTAACCTTCAACCATAACCCTAACCCTCAACCATAACCCTAACCCTCAACCATAACCATAACCCTCAACCATAACCATAACCCTCAACCATAACCCTAACCCTCAACCCTAAACCTAACCCTCACCCATAACCCCTAACCCTCAACCATAAACCTAACCCTCAACCATAACCCTAACCCTCACCCATAACCCTCAACCATAAACCTAACCCTCAACCATAACCCTAACCCTCAACCATAACCCCTAACCCTCAACCTTAACCCTAACCCTCAACCATAACCCTAACCCTCAACCCTAAACCTAACCCCCCTAACCCAACGATAACCCCTAACCCTCAACCATAACCCAACCATAACCCTCAACCATAAACCCTAACCCTAACCCTCAACCCTAAACCTAAACCTAACCTCTCAACCATAACCCCTAACCCTCAACCATAACCCTAACCCTCAACCACCCCTAAACCTCAACCATAACCTAACCCTCAACCATAACCCTAACCCTCAACCCTAAACCTAAACCTAACCCCTAACTCTCAACCATAACCCTAACCCTCAACCATAACCCTAACCTCAACCATAAACCTAACCCTCAACCATAACCCCTAACCCTCAACCATAACCCTAACCCTCAACCATAACCCTAACCCTCAACCATAAACCTAACCCTAACCCCTAACTCTCAACGATAACCCCTAACCCTTAAGGGTTACAACAAAACGAGTACCTAGTACGCAACCCTGCTTACTTTAGACACACACATACATTCCTTTCTTCCACAATGGTTATAATTTCCAATTACCCCTTGTCCATGCTACATAACCTCTTTCTTAGGAACTAACATTATTAATCAGATGTTGTAAAACAGGGTAGAGTTTAACTAGTTATAGTTCTATTTAAATGTACACATTGTTTAGTCATTATTCATAAAAATCCTAACAAAAAACCCAAGTCTTCACTCTTAGAGGAAATGGTTCCAGAAGGGTTCTTCGGCTGTCCTCATAGGAGAACCCATTTCGGTTCAAGGTAGAACCCTTTCCACAGAACACGAAGCCCAAAAGGGTTCTAATTCAAACCAAAAATTGTTGTTCAGTGGAATCTGTTATGAGGACAGCAGAAATCCATTTTTAGATCGCACTTTTTTTTGTGAGATTATTGTTGATGGTAGTGGAAGGCTTGGAGTCTCCATCCATCCTGTTTCACTGGACAGACAATCAATTTATATATTTTATATATTTAATACATTTGGCAGTGGACTTTGAGCGACCTGGCTGGTGTTTGTGTGTGTGTGTGTGTGTGTGTGTGTGTGTGTGTGTGTGTGTGTGTGTGTGTGTGTGTTCATGCCTATAGGCCAATGAGGTCCGCAGTGTGTGTTTTGCATGCGTGTCTACCTGTATATGTGTGTGTGTGTGTGTGTGTGTGT
>NC_056443.1:40368489-40398489 GCF_018296145.1 Oncorhynchus tshawytscha | reverse complement strand
AGGGAGAGAGGGAGGAGGGAGAGAGGAGAGAGGGAGTAGGAGAGAGGGAGAGAGGGAGAGGGAGAGAGGGAGAGAAGGAGAGAGGGAGGGAGAGAGGGAGAGAAGGAGAAAGGGGAGAGAAGGAAAGAGGGAGAGAGGGCAGTAAGGGAGGGAGAGAAGGGGAGAGAGGGAGAGAACAGAGAGGGAGAGAGGGAACAGGGAGCAGGGAGAGAAGGAGCAGAGAGGAAAGAGGGAGAGAAGGAGAGAGGGAGAGAAGGAGAGAGAGAGAAGGGAAACAGGGGAAAGAGTAGAGAGAGAGAGGGAAAGAGGTAAGAGGGAGAGAAGGAGGGAGAGGGAGAGAGGGAGTAAGGAGAGAGGGAGAGAAGGAGAGAGGGAGAGAGGGAGAGAAGGAGGGAGAGGGAGAGAAGGAGAGAGGGAGAGAGGGAAAGAACAGGGAGAGAAGGAGAGAGGGAAAGAGGGAGAGACGGAAAGAGGGAGAGAAGGAGAGAGGGAGAGAGGGAGAGACAGGAGAGACAGCAGAGAGGGAGCAGTAACACAGCAGGAGAACAGCAGTAAGGACAGCAGTAACACAGCAGAAAGAGGGAGTAACAAGGAGAAGGGAGAGAAGGAGAGAGGGAGCAGTAACACAGGGAGAGAGGGAGAGAAGGAGAGAGGGAGAGAGGGAGAGAAGGAGAGAGGGAAAGAGGGAGAGAGAGTAAAGAGGGAGAGAGGGAAAGAGGGAGAGAGGGAGAGAAGGAGCAGGGAAACAGGGAGAGAGGGAAAGACAGAGAAGGAGAGAAGGAAAGAGGGAGAGAGGGAGAGAGGGAAACAGGGAGAGAGGGAAAGAGAGGGAAACAGGGAGAGAGGGAGAGAGGAACTAGGGAGAGAGGAGAGAGGGAGAGAAAGAGGGGAGAGAGGGAGAGAAGGAGAGAGGGAGAGAGGGAGAGAAGGAGAGAGGGAGAGAGGGAGAGAAGGAGAGAGGGAAAGAGGGAGAGAGGGAAAGAGGGAGAGAAACAAATGAGAGGGAAAGAGGGAGAGAGGAAAGAGGAGAGAAGGAGAGAGGGAACAGAGGGAGGGGGTCAAAATCAAAAGTAACAGTCAGTATCTGGTGTGGCCACCAGCTGCATTAAATACTGCAGTGCATCTCCTCATTGACTGCACCAGATTTGCCAGTTCTTGCTGTAAGATGTTACCCCACTCTTCCACCAAGGCACTTGCAAGTTCCCGGACATTTCTGGGGGGGAATGGCCCTAGCCCTCACCCTCTGATCCAACAGGTCCCAGACGTGCTCAATGGGATTGAGATCCGGGCTCTTCGCTGGCCATGGCAGAACACTGACATTCCTGTCTTGCAGGAAATCACGCACAGAACGAGCAGTATGTCTGGTGGCATTGTAATGCTGGAGGGTCATGTCAGGATGAGCCTGCAGGAAGGGTACCACATGAGGGAGGGTCATGTCAGGATGAGCATGCAGGAAGGGTACCACATGAAGGAGGAGGAAGTCTTCCCTGTAACGCACAGCATTGAGATTGCCTGCAATGACAACAAGCTCAGTCCGATGATGCTGTGACACACCGCCCCACACCATGACGGACCCTCCACCTCCAAATCGATCCCGCTCCAGAGTACAGGCCTCGGTGTAACGCTCATTCCTTCAACGGTAAACACGAATCTGACCATCACCCCTGGTGAGACAAAACTGTGACTTGTCAGTGAAGAGCACTTTTTGCCAGTCCTGTCTGGTCCAGCGACGGTGGGTTTGTGCCCATAGGCGACGATGTTGCCGGTGATTTCTGAGGACCTGCCTTACAACAGACCTACAAGCCCTCAGTCCAGCCTCTCTCAGCCTATTGCGGACAGTCTGAGCACTGATGGAGGGATTGTGCGTTCCTGGTGTAACTCGTGCAGTTGTTGTTGCCATCCTGTACCTGTCCCGCAGGTGTGATGTTCGGGTGTACCGATCCTGTGCAGATGCTGTTACACTTGGTCTGCCACTGCAAGGGAGATCATTTGTCCATCCTGTCTCGCTGTAACGCTGTCTAAGGCATCTCACAGTATGGACATTTGCAATATATTGCCCTGGCCACATCTCCAGTCCTCACGCCTCCTTGCAGCATGCCTAAGGCACATTCACGCAGATGAACAGGGACCCTAGGCATCTTTCATTTGGTGTTTTCAGAGTCAGTAGAAAGGCCTCTTTAGTGTCCTAAGTTTTCTTAATTGCCTACCGTCTGAAAGCTGTTAGAGTCTTAACGACCTTTCCACAGGTGCATGTTCATTCATTGTTTATGGTACATTGAACAAGCATGGGAAACAGTGTTTAAACCCTTTACAATGAAGATCTGTGAAGTTATTTGGATTTTTACGAATTATCTTATAAAGACAGGGTCCTGAATTATCTTATAAAGACAGGGTCCTGAATTATCTTATAAAGACAGGGTCCTGAATTATCTTATAAAGACAGGGCCCTGAATTATCTTATAAAGACAGGGTCCTGAATTATCTTATAAAGACAGGGTCCTGAACTATCTTATAAAGACAGGGTCCTGAATTATCTTATAAAGACAGGGTCCTGAATTATCTTATAAAGACAGGGTCCTGAATTATCTTATAAAGACAGGGTCCTGAATTATCTTATAAAGACAGGGTCCTGAATTATCTTATAAAGACAGGGTCCTGAATTATCTTATAAAGACAGGGTCCTGAATTATCTTATAAAGACAGGGTCCTGAATTATCTTATAAAGACAGGGTCCTGAATTATCTTATAAAGACAGGGTTTTTTTTTTTTTGCTGAATTTACTTTTTCTTATAAAATATCATTTTAACATGGATTCTATCTCTCTCTCTCCTCCCACTCTCTATCTCAGTAGGGATAATATGAGCCAAATTCAAAGTAATCTGAGCATTTTAACAATTTCTTTTCACACACACAGTAGGGATAATATGAGCCACACACTGAGCCACATATACAAACACACACACACACACATACACAGACACATTTACACACATTTTCTCACATGCTTACCTTGATCCAATTTCTCTAAATCTCCTTGCCAAACGCAAAACCACACACACACACACACACACACACACACACAACACACACACACACACACACACACACACACACACACACACACACACACACACACACACACACACACACACACACACACACACACACACAAACATTTGTGCTCACGTCAATATGCCGACACACACAGACAATCACACCTAATCTCCACACCACTGAATCTGACTCCGTTTGAACACTTTAAATTCATTCATTTATTCATATTTTTATAATCCTTCCATCTCTCTTTTGTCTTCTCTTCTCCTGTCACTAGTTTATCTCCTTTTCTCTCTCTCTCTCTCTCTCTCCTTCTTTCCTTCTTTCAGATGAGGGATATTTAGCCCGGCGAGATGATAATAAGGTAATAGGAGAGACAGATGGAGGGATGAGAAGAGCCAAGGATCTTCAGAAAGCATCACTGGGGAGCAGGTAGATCTGTAGAGAGAGACAGAGAGAGAGAGAGAGAGAGAGGGAGAGAGAGAGATGGGGCAAGGGAGAGAGAGAGAGAGAGCGAGATGGGGCGAGAGAGAGAGAGTGAGATGGGGTGAGAGAGAGAGAGAGAGAGAGAGAGAGAGAAGGAGAGAGAGGGAGAGAGAGAGAGAGTGAACCAAACCAAACCCTGTGTTTGAGAATCTCTGGGCCGAACTGTTGTCACCATAGCAACCCTCCTCATCAACCCCTCAAATGACACAAAGTGAAATATGGTTACAGTGTTACTGTGGTCCTAATGTTACCATGGTTATATGTTACTGTGTTCCTAATGTTACTGTGGTCCTAATGTTACTGTGGTGATATGTTACCGTGGTGATCTGCATTTGTTTAATCAGATTTGGGTTTGTGTTCATCTCTTTCTTTCTCTCCTTTTCTGCTCTCTCCCATCCCTCTCTCCCATCCCTCTATTTCTCCCATCCCTCTCTCTCCCATCCCTCTCCCCATCCCTCTCTCTCCCATCCCTCTCTCTCTCCCATCCCTCTCTCCCATCCCTCTCTCTCTCCCATCCCTCTCTCCCATCCCTCTCTCCCATCCCTCTCTCTCTCCCTCTCCCTCCATCTCCCATCCCTCTCTCTCTCCTTACTCCCTCTCTCTCTCTCCCATCCCTATAAAGACTCTCCCATCCATCTCTCCCATCCCTCTCTCCCATCCCTCTCTCTCTCCCATCCCTCTCTCCCATCCATCTCTCCCATCCCTCTCTCTCTCCTTACTCCCTCTCTCTCTCTCCCATCCCTCTCTCCCATCCATCTCTCCCATCCCTCTCTCCCATCCATCTCTCCCATCCATCTCTCCCATCCCTCTCTCTCTCCTTACTCCCTCTCCCTCTCTCCCATCCCTCTCTCTCTCCCATCCCTCTCTCCCATCCATCTCTCCCATCCCTCTCTCTCTCCTTACTCCCTCTCTCCCATCCCTCTCTCTCTCCCATCCCTCTCTCCCATCCATCTCTCCCATCCCTCTCTCTCCTTACTCCCTCTCCCTCTCTCCCATCCCTCTCTCCCATCCCTCTCCCATCTCTCCCATCCCTCTCTCCCATCCATCTCTCCCATCCCTCTCTCTCTCCTTACCCCTCTCCCTCTCCCCATCCCTCTCTCTCTCCCATCCCTCTCTCCCATCCATCTCTCCCATCCCTCTCTCTCCCCATCCCTCTCTCCCATCCATCTCTCCCATCCCTCTCTCTCATCCCTCCCTCCCATCCCTCTCTCCCATCCCTCTCTCTCCCATCCATCTCTCCCATCCCTCTCTCCCATCCATCTCTCCCATCCCTCTCTCTCTCCTTACTCCCTCTCTCTCTCTCCCATCCCTCTCTCCCATCCATCTCTCCCATCCCTCTCTCCCATCCATCTCTCCCATCCCTCTCTCTCTCCTTACTCCCTCTCCCTCTCTCCCATCCCTCTCTCTCTCCCATCCCTCTCTCCCATCCATCTCTCCCATCCCTCTCTCTCTCCCATCCCTCTCTCCCATCCATCTCTCCCATCCCTCTCTCTCCCTTACTCCCTCTCTCTCTCTCCATCCCTCTCTCCCATCCATCTCTCCCATCCCTCTCTCCCATCCATCTCTCCCATCCATCTCTCCCATCCCTCTCTCCCATCCATCTCTCCCATCCATCTCTCCCATCCATCCTCTCTCTCTCCTTACTCCCTCTCTCTCTCATCCCTCTCTCCCATCCATCTCTCCCATCCCTCTCTCCCATCCATCTCTCCCATCCCTCTCTCTCTCCTTACTCCCTCTCTCTCTCTCCCATCCCTCTATCCCATCCATCTCTCCCATCCCTCTCTCCCATCCATCTCTCCCATCCATCTCTCCCATCCCTCTCTCTCTCCTTACTCCCTCTCCCTCTCTCCCATCCCTCTCTCTCTCCCATCCCTCTCTCCCATCCATCTCTCCCATCCCTCTCTCTCCCTTACTCCCTCTCTCCCATCCCTCTCTCTCTCCCATCCCTCTCTCCCATCCATCTCTCCCATCCCTCTCTCTCTCCTTACTCCCTCTCTCCCATCCATCTCTCCCATCCCTCTCTCTCTCCTTACTCCCTCTCTCCCATCCATCTCTCCCATCCCTCTCTCCCATCCATCTCTCCCATCCCTCTCTCTCTCCTTACTCCCTCTCTCCCATCCCTCTCTCTCTCCATCCCTCTCTCCCATCCCTCTCTCTCCCATCCTTACTCCCTCTCCCTCTCTCCCATCCCTCTCTCCCATCCATCTCTCCCATCCCTCTCTCCCATCCATCTCTCCCATCCCTCTCTCTCTCCCATCCCTCTCTCTCCCATCCCTCTCTCTCCCATCCATCTCTCCCATCCCTCTCTCCTCCCATCCCTCTCTCTCTCCCATCCCTCTCTCTCTCCCATTGCTCACTCCCATCCCTCTCTCCCATCCCTCTCTCTCTCCCATCCCTCTCTCTCTCCCATCCCTCTCTCTCTCCCATCCCTCTCTCCCATCCCTCTCTCTCCCCATCCCTCTCTCTCCCATCCCTCTCTCTCTCCCATCCCTCTCTCCCATCCTCTCTCCCATCCCTCTCTCCCCATCCCTCTCTCTCTCCCATCCCTCTCTCCCATCCCTCTCTCTCCCCATCCCTCTCTCTCTCCCATCCCTCTCTCTCTCCCATTGCTCACTCCCATCCATCTCTCCCATCCCTCTCTCACTCCCATCCCTCTCTCCCATCCCTCTCTCTCTCCCATCCCTCTCTCCCATCCCTCTCTCTCTCCCCATCCCTCTCTCTCTCCCATCCCTCTCTCTCCCCATCCCTCTCTCTCTCCCATCCCTCTCTCCCATCCCTCTCTCCCATCCCTCTCTCTCTCCCATCCCTCTCTCTCTCCCATCCCTCTCTCTCCCCATCCCTCTCTCCCATCCCTCTCTCTCTCCCATCCCTCTCTCTCCCCATCCCTCTCTCTCTCCCATCCCTCTCTCCCATCCCTCTCTCTCTCCCATCCCTCTCTCCCATCCCTCTCTCTCTCCCATCCCTCTCTCTCTCCCATCCCTCTCTCTCTCCCATCCCTCTCTCTCTCCCATCCCTCTCTCTCCCATCCCTCTCTCTCCCCATTGCTCCTCCCATCCCTCTCTCACTCCCATCCCTCTCTCCCATCCCTCTCTCTCTCCCATTGCTCACTCCCATCCCTCTCTCTCTCCCATCCCTCTCTCACTCCCATCCCTCTCTCCCATCCCTCTCTCTCTCCCATCCCTCTCTCTCTCCCATCCCTCTCTCCCATCCCTCTCTCTCTCCCATCCCTCTCTCCCATCCATCTCTCCCATCCATCTCTCTCTCCTTACTCCCTCTCCCTCTCTCCCATTGCTCACTCCCATCCCTCTCTCTCTCCCATCCCTCTCTCCCATCCCTCTCTCTCTCCTTACTCCCTCTCCCTCTCTCCCATTGCTCACTCCCATCCCTCTCTCTCTCCCATCCCTCTCTCCCATCCCTCTCTCTCCCATCCCTCTCTCACTCCCATCCCTCTCTCCCATCCCTCTCTCTCTCCCATCCCTCTCTCCCATCCATCTCTCCCATCCCTCTCTCTCTCCTTACTCCCTCTCCCTCTCTCCCATCCCTCTCTCTCTCCCATCCCTCTCTCCCATCCATCTCTCCCATCCCTCTCTCCCATCCCTCTCTCCCATCCCTCTCTCCCATCCCTCTCTCCCATCCCTCTCTCCCATCCATCTCTCCCATCCATCTCTCCCATCCCTCTCTCTCCCCATCCCTCTCTCTCCCCATCCCTCTCTCTCCCATCCCTCTCTCCCATCCCTCTCTCCCATCCATCTCTCCCATCCCTCTCTCCCATCCCTCTCTCCCATCCATCTCTCCCATCCATCTCTCTCTCCTTACTCCCTCTCCCTCTCTCCCATCCCTCTCTCTCTCCCATCCCTCTCTCCCATCCATCTCTCCCATCCCTCTCTCTCTCCTTACTCCCTCTCCCTCTCTCCCATTGCTCACTCCCATCCCTCTCTCTCTCCCATCCCTCTCTCCCATCCCTCTCTCTCTCCCATCCCTCTCTCCCATCCCTCTCTCCCATCCCTCTCTCTCCCCCATCCATCTCTCCCATCCCTCTCTCTCTCCCATCCCTCTCTCCCATCCCTCTCTCCCATCCCTCTCTCTCTCCCATCCCTCTCTCCCATCCCTCTCTCTCTCCCATCCCTCTCTCTCTCCCATCCCTCTCTCTCTCCCATCCCTCTCTCTCCCCATCCCTCTCTCTCCCCATCCCTCTCTCCCATCCATCTCTCCCATCCCTCTCTCCCATCCCTCTCTCTCTCCCATCCCTCTCTCCCATCCCTCTCTCTCTCTCCCATCCCTCTCTCCCATCCCTCTCTCCCATCCCTCTCTCTCTCCCATCCCTCTCTCCCATCTCTCTCTCTCCCATCCCTCTCTCTCTCCCATCCCTCTCTCCCATCTCTCTCTCTCCCATCCCTCTCTCCCATCCCTCTCTCCCATCTCTCTCTCTCCCATCCCTCTCTCTCTCCCATCCCTCTCTCCCATCTCTCTCTCCCATCCCTCTCTCTCTCCCATCCCTCTCTCTCTCCCATCCCTCTCTCTCTCCCATCCCTCTCTCCCATCCCTCTCTCCCATCCATCTCTCCCATCCCTCTCCCATCCCATCCCTCTCTCCCATCCATCTCTCCCATCCCTCTCTCTCTCCTTACTCCCTCTCCCTCTCTCCCATTGCTCACTCCCATCCCTCTCTCTCTCCCATCCCTCTCTCCCATCCATCTCTCCCATCCCTCTCTCTCTCCTTACTCCCTCTCCCTCTCTCCCATCCCTCTCTCTCCCATCCATCTCTCCCATCCCTCTCTCCCATCCATCTCTCTCTCCTTACTCCCTCTCCCTCTCTCCTCTAATTATGTCATAATAAGCTTGTCGTCTATGAAATGCTGAGAGAGGGAAAACACAAGCTGTTTCATTATTACACACACACACACACACACACACACACACACACAGTCACACACATACAGTCACACACACATACATTCACACACACACACACACACACACACACAGACATACAGTCACACACAGACACACATACAGTCACACACACACACACACACACACACACACACACACACATAAAGTCACACACACACACACATACAGTCACACACACACACACACACACACACACACACACACACGCATACAGTCACACACAGACATACAGTCACACACAGACACACATACAGTCCCACACACACACACACACATAAAGTCACACACACAGACACACATACAGTCACAAACACACAGTCTCCCACACCCTATATTCTGTTACTTGTCAACAAGACAAAGTCAAGAGAGACTGCTGCTTCTGCTACTTCAGTTCCCAGTTCCTCTCTTCTCTCCTTTCTCTTCTCTCTCTTTCCTCTCTCCCTCATCTTCTCCCTGCCTCCTCCTTGACTTTAACTCTCACTCGTGTGTGCGTGCATGCGTGTGTATGTACGTGAGAGATTTGTCAGATGTGTCAGTGGTTCGTGCAACACCCACACTGCCTTAAGGGAGAGATTGAGGAAGAGAAGAAGAGACGGGGACGACATATCATAACATTCATGGCTGACTCTGCATCTGTGTGTGTGTGTGTGTGTGTGTGTGTGTGTGTGTGTGTGTGTGTGTGTGTGTGTGTGTGTGTGTGTGTGTGTGTGTGTGTGTGTGTGTGTGTGTGTGTGTGTGTGTGTGTGTGTGTGTGTGTGTGCATGTGTGAATTAAATAGCCTCCTGTATGCATCAGTGAATAGCTAATTAGACAGTAGATAGAAAATAAAGAAATTGATGACAAGAAAGTGAGAGAGGAAGGAAAGCAAAGGAGAAAGGAGGGAGGGAGGGAGGGAGGGAGGGAGGGAGGGAGGGAGGGAGGGAGGGAGGGAGGGAGGGAGGGAGGGAGGGAGGGAGGGAGGGAGGGAGGGAGGGAGGGAGGGAGGGAGGGAGGGAGGGAGGGAGGGAGGGATAGGCTCAGACACATTATATATGGTAAGGGGGAGAGAGAGAGGGAGGGGAGAGAAAAGGAGAAGGAGAGAGGGAAAGAAAGGGAGGTTGGAGGGAGAGGGGAGTCAGGAAGGGAGAGAGAGAGAGAAAAGGAGGCAGGGAGGTGAAGGCTCAGAACACATTATATTATCAGGAAAATAAGCACAGTAAATAAAACTGTTTACTTTGTGTGTTCATCCAACCTCTCTTTTATTAGAGCCTGTCCCCATGAGGGAGGGAGGGAGGGAGGGAGGGAGGGAGGGAGGGAGGGAGGGAGGGAGGGAGGGAGGGAGGGAGGGAGGGAGGGAGGGAGGGAGGGAGGGAGGGAGGGAGGGAGGGAGGGAGGGAGGGAGGGAGGGAGGGAGGGATAGGCTCAGACACATTATATATGGTAAGGGGGAGAGAGAGAGGGAGGGGAGAGAAAAGGAGAAGGAGAGAGGGAAAGAAAGGGAGGTTGGAGGGAGAGGGGGAGTCAGGAAGGGAGAGAGAGAGAGAAAAGGAGGCAGGGAGGTGAAGGCTCAGAACACATTATATTATCAGGAAAATAAGCACAGTAAATAAAACTGTTTACTTTGTGTGTTCATCCAACCTCTCTTTTATTAGAGCCTGTCCCCATGAGGGAGGGAGGGAGGGAGGGAGGGAGGGAGGGAGGGAGGGAGGGAGGGAGGGAGGGAGGGGAGGGAGGGAGGGAGGGAGGGAGGGAGGGAGGGAGGGAGGGAGGGAGGGATAGGCTCAGACACATTATATATGGTAAGGGGGAGAGAGAGAGGGAGGGGAGAGAAAAGGAGAAGGAGAGAGGGAAAGAAAGGGAGGTTGGAGGGAGAGGGGGAGTCAGGAAGGGAGAGAGAGAGAGAAAAGGAGGCAGGGAGGTGAAGGCTCAGAACACATTATATTATCAGGAAAATAAGCACAGTAAATAAAACTGTTTACTTTGTGTGTTCATCCAACCTCTCTTTATTAGAGCCTGTCCCCATGAGGGAGGGAGGGAGGGAGGGAGGGAGGGAGGGAGGGAGGGAGGGAGGGAGGGGGGAGGGAGGGAGGGAGGGAGAGAGAGAAGGTGCCGGGAGAGAAAGAGAGAGACAAGGAGAGAGGGGGGTGCAGGTGCAAGGAGGAAAGGGTGTAAGGGAACTGAATAGGATAATAATTTGCCTACAGGGAGAGTGGACAAAAAGAGAAAGCCTTATCTCTTTTTCACAAACTCTCTCTCCCTCTATTTCAATGTAAAAATAAGTGTTTTACAATTGCATGCCCATCTCTACTTTAAAATACTCCAAGGCTGTATTCCAAATTTGCACTGGCTACCAATCGAAATGGCTTCCGCCTAACGCCACGCCCACTAACATTTCTGTAGCGATCAGACAAGCTCCAAATGGTCCCCTGAATATGCGAGTCTCCCTTTCTTCTCTGCAGATTCTCTCAAGCTCTGTCAGGTTGGATGTGAAGCATCGCTGCACAGTTTTTTTCAGGTCTCTCCAGAGATGTTAAATTGGGTTCAAGTCTGGGTTCTGGCTGGGCCACTCAAGGACATTCAGAGAGTTGTCCCGAAACCACTCCTGCGTTTTCTTAGCTGTGTGCTTAGGGTCGTTGTCCTGTTGGACGGTGAACCTTCGCCCCAGTCTGAGGTCCTGAGCGCTCTGGAGCAGGTTTTCATCAAGGATCTCTCTGTACTTTCCTCCTTTCATCTTTACCTCAATCCTGATTATTTTCCCAGTCCCTGCAGCTGAAAAACATCCCCACAGCATGATGCTGCCACCACCATGCTTCACCGTAAGGATGGTACCAGGTTTCCTCCAGGCGTGACACTTGGCATTCAGGCCATGAATTCAATCTTGGTTTCAACAGACAAGAGAATCTTGTTTCTCATGGTCTGAGAGTCCTTTAGGTGCCTTTTGGCAAACTCCAAGCGGGCTGTCATGTGCCTTTTACTGAGGAGTGGCTTCCATCTGGCCACTATCATAAAAGGCCTGATTGGTGGAATGCTGCAGAGATGATTGTACTTTTGGAAGGGTCTCCCATCTCCACAGAGGAACTATAGAGCTCTGTCAGAGTGACCATCGGGTTCTTGGTCACCTCCCTGACCAAGGCCATTCTCCCCCGATTGCTCAGTTTGGCCGGGCGGCCAGCTCTAGGAAGAGTCTTGGTGGTTCCAAACTTCTTCCATTTAAGAATGATGGAGGCCACTGTGTTCATGGGGACCTTCAATGTTGCAGACATGTTTTGGTACCCTTCCCCAGATCTGTGCCTCGACACAATCCTGTCTCGGAGCGCTACGGACAATTCCTTCGACCTAATGGCTTAGTTTTTGCTCTGATAAGCACTGTCAACTGTGTGACCTTATATAGACAGGTGTGTATTTTGTTTTTAAATTATATTGTAAATTGGAATGTTTATGTCTTTCATGGAGTTCTTCCAAGATTACAACTAATTGATTACAGCATTACCATTATGTAAATAAGGTTTTTCTGTTTTATGATGTTTTTCTTTAAATATATTTGCTAAACTGTCTAAAAACCTGTTTTCACTTTGTCATTATGAGGTATTGTGATGTCATTATGAGGTATGTGATGTCATTATGAGGTATTGTGATGTCATTACGGGTTATTGTGATGTCAATATGGGGTATTGTGATGTCATTACGGGTTATTGTGATGTCATTATGGGGTATTGTGATGTCATTATGGGGTATTGTGATGTCATTATGGGGTATTGTGTGTAGATTGATGAGGGGGAAAAAACCGATTTAATCCATTTTAGAATAACGCTGTAATGTAATAAAAATGTGGAACGATTGAAGGGGTCTGAATGCTTTCCAAATGCGCTGTACATGCAGTGCACTACAATTGACCCCATAGGGATATAGGGAATAGGGTGCCATTTGGGACGCAGATCCTGGAGTTGTTTATCAAATTTTTGCAGCATAACTTATTTCATTTCTTTTCCCAATTTGTATAGGCATATTTCTCCCATTCTTCTGCTTCTCCCTGTCCCTCTATGTTCCCTCTCCATCTCTGTTCGTCTGTCGCCACTCTCCTCTCCCTCTCCCTCCATCACCATGAATCTGTCTCCTCTCGCTAATCGCTATTCCTCTGTCCCCATCCCTCAAACCTCTGTCTCTTCTTTCCTCCAGTCAGTCTTATGTTTTCCTTTCACTCTCTCTTTCTCCCATTTTCTCTTTATCTATCTATCTCTCTCGCATTTGTTCCTGTTGGATTTAGAGCAGGTCGTTATGTCAGACTTTAATCCATTCTACCTGTGCTTTGGGTGTAGAAAAAAGACTGTATCTGTTCAGAGGTTTCACGGCCAGTAGCTAATGGAGGAGCCACTGTTTCACAAGCCTTTCATCCAGACCAGAGTGCTAACCTCTGATAGCTGCAGGCTTGTGAGAGCTGGGTAGAAATCTGGCAGCATAATGGTCCACCGACGATCTTTTCATGCCACTTTGATACAAAGTGATTTTCGTAGCCCTTTTCCTAATCTTAACTTCAGTCTCCTTACCTGCTACATTAATTATCCTAATCTGCTGCATAAATTCTCCTAACCTGCAACGAAAACATCACTTCGGTATTGAAGTGGTGTGAAAATAATGTTTACCAAAGTCCACCAGGCTGATGTATCAGGTGGTGTAGGGGTCCAGGCTGCTGTATCAGGTGGTGTAGGGGTCCAGACTGCTGTATCAGGTGGTGTAGGGGTCCAGGATGCTGCATCAGGTGGTGTAGGGGTCCAGGATGCTGCATCAGGTGGTGTAGGGGTCCAGACTGCTGCATCAGGTGGTGTAGGGGTCCAGGATGCTGCATCAGGTGGTGTAGGGGTCCAGGCTGCTGTATCAGGTGGTGTAGGGGTCCAGACTGCTGTATCAGGTGGTGTAGGGGTCCAGGATGCTGCATCAGGTGGTGTAGGGGTCCAGACTGCTGCATCAGGTGGTGTAGGGGTCCAGGATGCTGCATCAGGTGGTGTAGGGGTCCAGGCTGCTGTATCAGGTGGTGTAGGGGTCCAGACTGCTGCATCAGGTGGTGTAGGGGTCCAGGCTGCTGCATCAGGTGGTGTAGGGGTCCAGGATGCTGCTTCAAGTGGTGTAGGGGTCCGGGCTGCTGTATCAGGTGGTGTAGGGGTCCAGACTGCTGCATCAGGTGGTGTGAGGGTCCAGGCTGCTGCATCGGGTGGTGTAGGGGTCCAGGATTCTGTATCAGGTGGTGTAGGGGTCCAGGATGCTGCATCAAGTGGTGTAGGGGTCCGGGCTGCTGTATCAGGGGGTGTAGGGGTCCAGGATGCTGCATCAGGTGGTGTAGGGGTCCAGGCTGCTGTATCAGGTGGTGCAGGGGTCCAGGATGCTGCATCAAGTGGTGTAGGGGTCCGGGCTGCTGTATCAGGGGGTGTAGGGGTCCAGGATGCTGTATCAGGTGGTGTAGGGGTCCAGGATGCTGCATCATGTGGTGTAGGGGTCCAGGCTGCTGTATCAGGTGGTGTAGGGGTCCAGGATGCTCCATCAGGTGGTGTAGGGGTCCAGGCTGCTGTATCAGGTGGTGTAGGGGTCCAGGATGCTACATCAGGTGGTGTAGGGGTCCAGACTGCTGTATCAGGTGGTGTAGGGGTCCAGGATGCTGCATCATGTGGTGTAGGGGTCCAGGCTGCTGTATCAGGTGGTGTAGGGGTCCAGGATGCTCCATCAGGTGGTGTAGGGGTCCAGACTGCTGTATCAGGTGGTGTAGGGGTCCAGGATGCTACATCAGGTGGTGTAGGGGTCCAGGATGCTGCATCAGGTGGTGTAGGGGTCCAGGATGCACTACTGAGCTCATTCAGAGAGCTGCTGGGGAAAAGGCAGAGACTGGACCGTCTAACCACGAATGACTGGACCGTCTAACCACGAATGACTGGACCGTCTAACCACGAATGACTGGACCATCTAACCACGAATGACTGGACCGTCTAACCACGAATGACTGGACCGTCTAACCACGAATGACACTGACCTAAATCAAATCAAATCAAATGTATTCATAAAGCCCTTCGTACATCAGCTGATATCTCAAAGTGCTGTACAGAAACCCAGCCTAAAACCCCAAACAGCAAGCAATGCAAGTGTAGAAGCACGGTGGCTAGGAAAAACTCCCTACAAAGGCCAGAACCTAGGAAGAAACCTAGAGAGGAACCAGGCTATGTGGGGTGGCCAGTCCTCTTCTGGCTGTGCCGGGTGGAGATTTTAACAGAACATGGCCAAGATGTTCAAATGTTCATAAATGACCAGCATGGTCGTATAATAATAAGGCAGAACAGTTGAAACTGGAGCAGCAGCACGGTCAGATGGACTGGGGACAACAAGGAGTCATCATGTCAGGTAGTCCTGGGGCATGGTCCTAGGGCTCAGGTCCTCCGAGAGAGAGAAAGAAAGAGAGAAGGAGGGAATTAGAGAACGCACACTTAGATTCACACAGGACACCGAATAGGACAGGAGAAGTACTCCAGATATAACAAACTGACCCTAGCCCCCCGACAAATAAACTACTGCAGCATAAATACTGGAGGCTGAGACAGGAGGGGTCAGGAGACACTGTGTCCCCATCCGAGGACACCCCCGGACAGGGCCAAACAGGAAGGATATATCCCCACCCACTTTACCAAAGCACAGCCCCCACACCACTAGAGGGATATCTTCAACCACCAACTTACCATCCTTACCATCCTACCTCCTTTCACCATTGCTAAGGCTGCAGGGTAACACCAGCAGGGTGAGGGAATGATCCTATCTTTCAAGACAACAAATCTGGGAGCCGCACGGTGGCTCTGAAGGGGACTCAGAAAGGGTTGAGGGGGTGCAGGGGGGAGGGGGGGGGTTTGGGACCGGGCACCGGGCTCTTCCCTGAGAGGATGTTGGCGTTCCCTGTATAAGCCTCCCATGGAGAAGTGTTTTCCTGATCTACACTTGAGGATTGTTTACGGGGCTTTCGCTACGAATGGAGATATGTCTCACCTTGATCCATTAGTGAGGAGGAGACAGTCTGTTGGGTCGCATCTGTCGCATCTGTTGGGTGGGTAGTGTTAACAAAGAAATAGAATGAATAGGAACCTCTAACCCTGGTAATATGACTGGTAAATAGAATGAATAGAACAGGCTTGTAACCTCTAACCCTGGTAATTTGACTGGTAAACTCATGGGTACAATCACAATGGCTGCCTGGTATTGTGATGCAATAATTTCAATGTAGAATGCTAGCTAGCTAGCACTGTTCATTTGTGTTATTGGTCTTGGCTAGCTTAATGTTCCGGTTGGTAGCTATTTAGCACTGTTTATTTGTGTTATTGGTCTTGGCTAGCTTAATGTTCCGGTTGGTAGCTAGCTAGCACTGTTTATTTGTGTTATTGGTCTTGGCTAGCTTAATGTTCCGGTTGGTAGCTAGCTAGCACTGTTTATTTGTGCAGAACAATTGACATGTTCGTGTTGAACAATTGACATGTTCGTGTTCCTGAGAGTCTCACCTTTCCACAGAGGGGTCATATCAATGTGTAGCACAACTTGTTTGGAAGCTACAGACAGATGTTGGCAGATCGGCTGTACCAACTTCAGACGAGTCTCCTGGTTCGGAAGCTACAGACAGAAGATGGCAGATCGACTGTACCGACTTCAAACGAGTCCCAGACGCTTGTGGGAATCATAGACAAAAATTGAGAACGGTGTGACTGGCGGATGCCACCTTTCCAAAAGGTCTGTTCGTCAAATTTCTGTCTTACTAGAGCTGACCCCCGGTTAACTGTAAGTGCTGTAATTGTGAAGTGGAAACGTCTAGGAGCAACAACAACAACTCAGCCGCGAAGTGGTAGGACACACAATCACAATCACTTCGGTTGTTCTGCCCACAGGCCTCACAAGACTCACAAGTACCACGGGACCAGCAAGAGCTCAAAGTGTGTAATGTGTAAAAACCTTTTCTGTTCTCGGTTAAAAAACACTCACTGCCGAGTTCCAAACTGCATCTAGAAGCAACGAACAGCACAAGAACTGTTGGTCAGGAGCTTCATGAAATGGGTTTCCATGGCCGAGCAGCTGCACACAAGCCTGAGATCATAATGAGCAATGCCAAGCATTGACTGTAAAGCTTGCCACCATTTTTTTTTTTTGCAAAGCATACAACCATGTCGACAACAATCCATGGAGATCAGTAGACAACGGGCCACACCGAAAAACGCATTTTTCCTGATTTAGTCTTGTCTTCACATATACTAAATAATATATGTGTGATATTTGTTTTGATTTAGAATGGACCATCATGCACCTGTCTCGAAACAGGGCAGGGGAAAAATCCATGTAATATATGCACTTAAATAAAGGTCAAATTTTTAAAAAAGTAAAAAAATTAAGAATTAGAGGGACAATAGAGTATTGTCACGTTGTTTGTAATAATGATGGTCTGACCAAGGCTGTTGAGTTCCACATATTTTAATGAAAGTGAAACAATGACAAAAACAAATAAACTAACCATGAACCGTGACTACAGATATGCTATATGCAAACTCAAAATACATACATTCAAAACAATATTGACAGGCTATGTGCACACTTCTCATAAAATGAGGTGGAAACTGAGTTGCACTTCAAATGTTTGACCATATTATAGACACATATTTCCCTCAGATTACACAGACACACAAACAATTCGAAAACAAATCCAATTTTGATAAACTCCCATATTTACTGGGTGAAAAAACCACAGTGTGCCATCACAGCAGCAAGATGTTGACCTGTTGCATCAAGAAAAGACAGATAGAGGAGAGAAATGGGAGGGGGAAAGAGAGAGAGAGGGAGAGAGAGAGAGAGAGAGGGAGAGAGAGAGAGGGAGAGAGAGAGAGAGAGAGAGAGAGAGAGAGAGAGAGAGAGAGAGAGAGAGACGGGGCACGACGGAGATAGAGGGAGAGAGAGAGAGAGAGAGAGAGAGAGAGAGAGAGAGAGAGAGAAGGTGCCGGGAGAGAAAGAGAGAGACAAGGAGAGAGGGGGTGCAGGTGCAAGGAGGAAAGGGTGTAAGGGAACTGAATAGGATAATAATTTGCCTACAGGGAGAGTGGACAAAAAGAGAAAGCCTTATCTCTTTTTTCACAAACTCTCTCTCCCTCTATTTCAATGTAAAAATAAGTGTTTTACAATTGCATGCCAATCTCTACTTTAAAATACTCCAAGGCTGTATTCCAAATTTGCACTGGCTACCAATCGAAATGGCTTCCGCCTAACGCCACGCCCACTAACATTTCTGTAGCGATCAGACAAGCTCCAAATGGTCCCCTGAATATGAGAGTCTCCCTTTCTTCTCTGCAGATTCTCTCAAGCTCTGTCAGGTTGGATGTGAAGCATCGCTGCACAGTTTTTTTCAGGTCTCTCCAGAGATGTTAAATTGGGTTCAAGTCTGGGTTCTGGCTGGGCCACTCAAGGACATTCAGAGAGTTGTCCCGAAACCACTCCTGCGTTTTCTTAGCTGTGTGCTTAGGGTCGTTGTCCTGTTGGACGGTGAACCTTCGCCCCAGTCTGAGGTCCTGAGCGCTCTGGAGCAGGTTTTCATCAAGGATCTCTCTGTACTTTCCTCCTTTCATCTTTACCTCAATCCTGATTATTTTCCCAGTCCCTGCAGCTGAAAAACATCCCCACAGCATGATGCTGCCACCACCATGCTTCACCGTAAGGATGGTACCAGGTTTCCTCCAGGCGTGACACTTGGCATTCAGGCCAACGAATTCAATCTTGGTTTCAACAGACAAGAGAATCTTGTTTCTCATGGTCTGAGAGTCCTTTAGGTGCCTTTTGGCAAACTCCAAGCGGGCTGTCATGTGCCTTTTACTGAGGAGTGGCTTCCATCTGGCCACTATCATAAAAGGCCTGATTGGTGGAATGCTGCAGAGATGATTGTACTTTTGGAAGGGTCTCCCATCTCCACAGAGGAACTATAGAGCTCTGTCAGAGTGACCATCGGGTTCTTGGTCACCTCCCTGACCAAGGCCATTCTCCCCCGATTGCTCAGTTTGGCCGGGCGGCCAGCTCTAGGAAGAGTCTTGGTGGTTCCAAACTTCTTCCATTTAAGAATGATGGAGGCCACTGTGTTCATGGGGACCTTCAATGTTGCAGACATGTTTTGGTACCCTTCCCCAGATCTGTGCCTCGACACAATCCTGTCTCGGAGCGCTACGGACAATTCCTTCGACCTAATGGCTTAGTTTTTGCTCTGATAAGCACTGTCAACTGTGTGACCTTATATAGACAGGTGTGTATTTTGTTTTTAAATTATATTGTAAATTGGAATGTTTATGTCTTTCATGGAGTTCTTCCAAGATTACAACTAATTGATTACAGCATTACCATTATGTAAATAAGGTTTTTCTGTTTTATGATGTTTTTCTTTTAAATATATTTGCTAAACTGTCTAAAAACCTGTTTTCACTTTGTCATTATGAGGTATTGTGATGTCATTATGAGGTATGTGATGTCATTATGAGGTATTGTGATGTCATTACGGGTTATTGTGATGTCAATATGGGGTATTGTGATGTCATTACGGGTTATTGTGATGTCATTATGGGGTATTGTGTGTAGATTGATGAGGGGGAAAAAAACGATTTAATCCATTTTAGAATAACGCTGTAATGTAATAAAAATGTGGAACGATTGAAGGGGTCTGAATGCTTTCCGAATGCGCTGTACATGCAGTGCACTACAATTGACCCCATAGGGATATAGGGAATAGGGTGCCATTTGGGACGCAGATCCTGGAGTTGTTTATCAAATTTTTGCAGCATAACTTATTTCATTTCTGTTCCCAATTTGTATAGGCATATTTCTCCCATCTCTTCTGCTTCTCCCTGTCCCTCTATGTTCCCCTCTCCATCTCTGTTCGTCTGTCGCCACTCTCCTCTCCCTCTCCCTCCATCACCATGAATCTGTCTCCTCTCGCTAATCGCTATTCCTCTGTCCCCATCCCTCAAACCTCTGTCTCTTCTTTCCTCCAGTCAGTCTTATGTTTTCCTTTCACTCTCTCTTTCTCCCATTTTCTCTTTATCTATCTATCTCTCTCGCATTTGTTCCTGTTGGATTTAGAGCAGGTCGTTATGTCAGACTTTAATCCATTCTACCTGTGCTTTGGGTGTAGAAAAAAGACTGTATCTGTTCAGAGGTTTCACGGCCAGTAGCTAATGGAGGAGCCACTGTTTCACAAGCCTTTCATCCGGACCAGAGTGCTAACCTCTGATAGCTGCAGGCTTGTGAGAGCTGGGTAGAAATCTGGCAGCATAATGGTCCACCGACGATCTTTTCATGCCACTTTGATACAAAGTGATTTTCGTAGCCCTTTTCCTAATCTTAACTTCAGTCTCCTTACCTGCTACATTAATTATCCTAATCTGCTGCATAAATTCTCCTAACCTGCAACGAAAACATCACTTCGGTATTGAAGGGGTGTGAAAATAATGTTTACCAAAGTCCACCAGGCTGATGTATCAGGTGGTGTAGGGGTCCAGGCTGCTGCATCAGGTGGTGTAGGGGTCCAGGCTGCTGTATCAGGTGGTGTAGGGGTCCAGACTGCTGTATCAGGTGGTGTAGGGGTCCAGGATGCTGCATCAGGTGGTGTAGGGGTCCAGGATGCTGCATCAGGTGGTGTAGGGGTCCAGACTGCTGCATCAGGTGGTGTAGGGGTCCAGGATGCTGCATCAGGTGGTGTAGGGGTCCAGGCTGCTGTATCAGGTGGTGTAGGGGTCCAGACTGCTGTATCAGGTGGTGTAGGGGTCCAGGATGCTGCATCAGGTGGTGTAGGGGTCCAGACTGCTGCATCAGGTGGTGTAGGGGTCCAGGATGCTGCATCAGGTGGTGTAGGGGTCCAGGCTGCTGTATCAGGTGGTGTAGGGGTCCAGACTGCTGCATCAGGTGGTGTAGGGGTCCAGGCTGCTGCATCAGGTGGTGTAGGGGTCCAGGATGCTGCTTCAAGTGGTGTAGGGGTCCAGACTGCTGCATCAGGTGGTGTAGGGGTCCAGGATGCTGCATCAGGTGGTGTAGGGGTCCAGGCTGCTGTATCAGGTGGTGTAGGGGTCCAGACTGCTGCATCAGGTGGTGTAGGGGTCCAGGCTGCTGCATCAGGTGGTGTAGGGGTCCAGGATGCTGCTTCAAGTGGTGTAGGGGTCCGGGCTGCTGTATCAGGTGGTGTAGGGGTCCAGACTGCTGCATCAGGTGGTGTAAGGGTCCAGGCTGCTGCATCGGGTGGTGTAGGGGTCCAGGATTCTGTATCAGGTGGTGTAGGGGTCCAGGATGCTGCATCAAGTGGTGTAGGGGTCCGGGCTGCTGTATCAGGGGTGTAGGGGTCCAGGATGCTGCATCAGGTGGTGTAGGGGTCCAGGCTGCTGTATCAGGTGGTGCAGGGGTCCAGGATGCTGCATCAAGTGGTGTAGGGGTCCGGGCTGCTGTATCAGGGGGTGTAGGGGTCCAGGATGCTGTATCAGGTGGTGTAGGGGTCCAGGATGCTGCATCAGGTGGTGTAGGGATCCAAGATGCTGTATCAGGTGGTGTAGGGGTCCAGGATGCTGCATCAGGTGGTGTAGGGGTCCAGGCTGCTGTATCAGGTGGTGTAGGGGACCAGGATGCTACATCAGGTGGTGTAGGGGTCCAGGATGCTGCATCAGGTGGTGTAGGGGTCCAGGCTGCACTACTGAGCTCATTCAGAGAGCTGCTGGGGAAAAGGCAGAGACTGGACCGTCTAACCACGAATGACTGGACCGTCTAACCACGAATGACTGGACCGTCTAACCACGAATGACTGGACCATCTAACCACGAATGACTGGACCGTCTAACCACGAATGACTGGACCGTCTAACCACGAATGACACTGACCTAAATCAAATCAAATCAAATGTATTCATAAAGCCCTTCGTACATCAGCTGATATCTCAAAGTGCTGTACAGAAACCCAGCCTAAAACCCCAAACAGCAAGCAATGCAAGTGTAGAATCACGGAGGCTAGGAAAAACTCCCTACAAAGGCCAGAACCTAGGAAGAAACCTAGAGAGGAACCAGGCTATGTGGGGTGGCCAGTCCTCTTCTGGCTGTGCCGGGTGGAGATTTTAACAGAACATGGCCAAGATGTTCAAATGTTCATAAATGACCAGCATGGTCGAATAATAATAAGGCAGAACAGTTGAAACTGGAGCAGCAGCACGGTCAGATGGACTGGGGACAACAAGGAGTCATCATGTCAGGTAGTCCTGGGGCATGGTCCTAGGGCTCAGGTCCTCCGAGAGAGAGAAAGAAAGAGAGAATTAGAGAGAGCATATGTGGGGTGGCCAGTCCTCTTCTGGCTGTGCCGGGTGGAGATTATAACAGAACATGGCCAAGATGTTCGAATGTTCATAAATGACCAGCATGGTCGAATAATAATAAGGCAGAACAGTTGAAACTGGAGCAGCAGCACGGCCAGGTGGACTGGGGACAGCAAGGAGTCATCATGTCAGGTAGTCCTGGGGCATGGTCCTAGGGCTCAAGTCCTCCGAGAGAGAGAAAGAAAAAGAGAAGGAGAGAATTAGAGAACGCACACTTAGATTCACACAGGACACCGAATAGGACAGGAGAAGTACTCCAGATATAACAAACTGACCCTAGCCCCCGACAAATAAACTACTGCAGCATAAATACTGGAGGCTGAGACAGGAGGGGTCAGGAGACATTGTGTCCCCATCCGAGGACACCCCGGACAGGGCCAAACAGGAAGGATATATCCCCACCCACTTTACCAAAGCACAGCCCCCACACCACTAGAGGGATATCTTCAACCACCAACTTACCATCCTTACCATCCTACCTCCTTTCACCATTGCTAAGGCTGCAGGGGAACACCAGCAGGGTGAGGGAATGATCCTATCTTTCAAGACAACAAATCTGGGAGCCGCACGGTGGCTCTGAAGGGGACTCAGAAAGGGTTGAGGGGTGCAGGGGGAGGGGGGTTGGGACCGGGCACCGGGCTCTTCCCTGAGAGGATGTTGGCGTTCCCTGTATAAGCCTCCCATGGAGAAGTGTTTTCCTGATCTACACTTGAGGATTGTTTACGGGGCTTTCGCTACGAATGGAGATATGTCTCACCTTGATCCATTAGTGAGGAGGAGACAGTCTGTTGGGTCGCATCTGTCGCATCTGTTGGGTGGGTAGTGTTAACAAAGAAATAGAATGAATAGGAACCTCTAACCCTGGTAATATGACTGGTAAATAGAATGAATAGAACAGGCTTGTAACCTCTAACCCTGGTAATTTGACTGGTAAACTCATGGGTACACTCACAATGGCTGCCTGGTATTGTGATGCAATAATTTCCAATGTAGAATGCTAGCTAGCTAGCACTGTTCATTTGTGTTATTGGTCTTGGCTAGCTTAATGTTCCGGTTGGTAGCTATTTAGCACTGTTTATTTGTGTTATTGGTCTTGGCTAGCTTAATGTTCCGGTTGGTAGCTAGCTAGCACTGTTTATTTGTGTTATTGGTCTTGGCTAGCTTAATGTTCCGGTTGGTAGCTAGCTAGCACTGTTTATTTGTGTTATTGGTCTTGGCTAGCTTAATGTTCCGGTTGGTAGCTAGCTAGCACTGTTTATTTGTGCAGAACAATTGACATGTTCGTGTTCCTGAGAGTCTCACCTTTCCACAGAGGGGTCATATCAATGTGTAGCACAACTTGTTTGGAAGCTACAGACAGATGTTGGCAGATCGGCTGTACCAACTTCAGACGAGTCTCCTGGTTCGGAAGCTACAGACAGAAGATGGCAGATCGACTGTACCGACTTCAAACGAGTCCCAGACGCTTGTGGGAATCATAGACAAAAATTGAGAACGGTGTGACTGGCGGATGCCACCTTTCCAAAAGGTCTGTTCGTCAAATTTCTGTCTTACTAGAGCTGACCCCCGGTTAACTGTAAGTGCTGTAATTGTGAAGTGGAAACGTCTAGGAGCAACAACAACAACTCAGCCGCGAAGTGGTAGGACACACAATCACAATCACTTCGGTTGTTCTGCCCACAGGCCTCACAAGACTCACAAGTACCACGGGACCAGCAAGAGCTCAAAGTGTGTAACGTGTAAAAACCTTTTCTGTTCTCGGTTAAAAAACACTCACTGCCGAGTTCCAAACTGCATCTGGAAGCAACGAACAGCACAAGAACTGTTGGTCAGGAGCTTCATGAAATGGGTTTCCATGGCCGAGCAGCTGCACACAAGCCTGAGATCATAATGAGCAATGCCAAGCATTGACTTGTAAAGTGTAAAGCTTGCCACCATTTTTTTTTTTGCAAAGCATACAACCATGTCGACAACAATCCATGGAGATCAGTAGACAACGGGCCACACCGAAAAAACGCATTTTTCCTGATTTAGTCTTGTCTTCACATATACTAAATAATATATGTGTGATATTTGTTTTGATTTAGAATGGACCATCATGCACCTGTCTCGAAACAGGGCAGGGGAAAAATCCATGTAATATATGCACTTAAATAAAGGTCAAATTTTTAAAAAAGTAAAAAAATTAAGAATTAGAGGGACAATAGAGTATTGTCACGTTGTTTGTAATAATGATGGTCGGACCAAGGCTGTTGAGTTCCACATATTTTAATGAAAGTGAAACAATGACAAAAACAAATAAACTAACCACGAACCGTGACTACAGATATGCTATATGCAAACTCAAAATACATACATTCAAAACAATATTGACAGGCTATGTGCACACTTCTCATAAAATGAGGTGGAAACTGAGTTGCACTTCAAATGTTTGACCATATTATAGACACATATTTCCCTCAGATTACACAGACACACAAACAATTCGAAAACAAATCCAATTTTGATAAACTCCCATATTTACTGGGTGAAAAAACCACAGTGTGCCATCACAGCAGCAAGATGTTGACCTGTTGCATCAAGAAAAGACAGATAGAGGAGAGAAATGGGAGGGGAAAAGAGAGAGAGAGAGAGAGAGAGAGAGAGAGAGAGAGAGAGAGAGAGAGGAGAGAGAGAGAGAGAGAGAGAGGGAGAGAGAGAGAGAGACGGGGCAAGACGGAGATAGAGAGAGAGATGGGGCAAGACGGAGATAGAGAGAGAGATGGGGCGACAGAGAGAGAGAGAATTGTAAATACAACCCATATTTATGTTTATTTATATTCCCTTTGTGCTTCAAATATTTGCACACAAAACTGCATGTGTCGTTTGGACCTTTGTGAGTGTAATGTTTACTGTTAATTTGTATGCTTCGCTTGCTTTGGCAATGTAAACATATGTTTCCAATGCCAATAAAGCCCTTAAATTGAACTGAATTGAATTGAATTGAATTGAGAGAGAGAGAGAGAGAAGAGTGGAGAGAAAGAGAAACAGAAAAACAAGTTTGTTTAAAGGACTATACCGAAAGAAACTCATTACATTTCTCACTCAATTCATTCTCCTTCTCTATTCGGTCATATTTTTCCCTCCCTCCATCTCTTGCTTACTTACTACAGACACTTTGGCACGATTTTGAATTTTGATTCATTAACAGGGAAAATCTCTGCTTCCCTCCCTCCGTGCATCCCTCCATTATTCATTCATGTCCTCTGCCCTGACAGGGCTATTGTCATTACACAGCTGACTGGACAAGTTATGGGGGAGAGAGAGAGAGAGAGAGAGAGAGAGAGAGAGAGAGAGAGAGAGAGAGAGAGAGAGAGAGAGAGAGACAGAGAGACAGAGAGAGAGAGAGAGACCAGACCAGACCAGACAGATGGATTCAGAGCAAAAAATGAAAGAACAAGGAAGATCAAGGACACAATATTCTTATTGGCAGACTTAATAGCCTTGGTTTCTCTAATGACTGCCCCGCCTGGTTCACCAACTACTTTGCAGAAAGAGTTCAGTGTGTCAAATCGGAGGGCCTGTTGTCCGGACCTCTGGCAGTCTCTATGGGGGTGCCACAGGGTTCAATTCTCGGGCCGACTCTTTTCTCTGTATATATCAATGATGTCGCTCTTGCTGCAGGTGATTCCCTGATCTACCTGTACGCAAACGACACCATTCTGTATACTTCTGGCCACTCTTTGGACACTCTGCTAACTGGACACTGTGTTAACAAATCTCCAAACGAGCTTCAATGTCATACAACACTCCTTCTGACGCCTCCAACTGCTCTTAAACGCTAGTAAAACCAAATACATGCTTTTCAACCGTTCGCTGCCCGATCCGACTAGCATCAACACCCTGGACGGTTCTGACTTAGAATATGTGGACAACTATAAATACCTACATTTCTGGTTAGACTGTAAACTCTCCTTCCAGACTCATATTAAACATCTCCAATCGAAAATCAAATCTAGAATCAGCTTTCTATTCCGTAACAAAACCTCCTTCACTCACGCCGCCAAACTTACCCTAGTAAAACTGACTATCCTACCGATCCTCGACTTTGGCGATGTCATCTACAAAATAGCTTCCAATACTCTACTCAGCAAACTGGATGCAGTCTATCACAGTGCCATCCGTTTTGTTACCAAATCACCTTATACCACCCACCACTGCGACCTGTATGCTCTAGTCGGCTGGCCCTCGCTTCATATTCGTCGCCAGACCCACTGGCTCCAGGTCATCTATAAGTCTATGCTAGGTAAAGCTCTGCCTTATCTCATTTCACTGGTCACGATGGCAACACCCACCCGTAGCACGCGCTCCAGCAGGTGTATCTTACTGATCATCCCAAAGCCAACACCTAATTTGGCCGCCTTTCCTTCCAGTTCTCTGCTGCCAGTGACTGGTACGAATTGCAAAAATCGCTGAAGCTGGAGATTTATATTTCCCTCACTAACTTTAAACAGCAGATATCTGACCAGCTAACCGATCTCTGCAGCTGTACATAGCCCATCTGTAAATAGCCCACCCAATGTACCTACCTCATCCCCATATTGTTTTTATTTACTTTTTTTGCAAACCAGTATCTCTACTTGCACATCATCATCTGCTCATTTATCACTCCAGTGTTAATCTGCTGAATTGTAATTATTCGCGACTATGACCCATTTATTGGCTACCTCCTCATGTTTTTGCACACACTGTATATAGACTTTATTTTTTTCTACTGTGTCATTGACCTGTTTATTGTGTTATTGGCTTGTTTATTGTTTACTTCATGTGTAACTCTGTGTTGTTGTCTGTGTCACACTGCTTTGCTTTATCTTGGCCAGGTCACAGTTGAGCTTGTTCTCAACTAGGCCTACCTGGTTAAATAAAGGTGAAATATATATTTTATATAAATATATAGGTGTCTTCACTGACATTTTCAACCTCTCCCTGTCTGTACCAACATGTTTCAAGCAGACCACCATAGTCCCTGTGCCCACGTACACAAAGGTAACCTGCCTAAATGATTAGAGACCCGTAGCACTCACGTCTGTAGCCATGAAATGCTTTGAATGGCTGGTCATGGCTCACATCAACACCATTATCCCAGAAACCCTACACCACTACAATTTTCAAACCTCCCCAACAGATCCACAGATGATGCAATCTCTATTGCACTCCACCCTGCCCTTTCACACCTGGAAAAAAGGAACACCGATGTGAGAATGCTATTCATTGACTACAGCTCAGCGTTCAATACCATAGTGCCCTGAAAGCTCATCACTAAGCTAAGGATCCTGGGACTAAACACCTCCCTCTGGAACTGGATCCTGGGCTTCCTGACAGGCCGCCCCCAGGTGGTGATGGTAGGTAACAACACATCTGCCACGCTGATCCTCAACACGGGGCCCCTCAGGGGTGCGTGCTCAGTCCCCTCCTGTACTCCCTGTTCACTCATGACTGCACGGCCAGGCACGACTCCAAAACCATCATTAAGTTTGCCGATGTCACAACATTGGTAGGCCTGATCAGCAACAACGATGAGACAGCCTACAGGAAGGAGGTCAGAAACCTGACCATGTGGTGCAAGGACAACAACCTCTCCCTCAACATGATCAAGACAAAGGAAATTATTGTGGACTACAGGAAAAGGAGGACCGAGCCACGTCCCCATTCTCATCAACGGGGCTGTAGTGGAGCAGGTAGAGAGCTTCAAGTTCCTTGAAGTCCACATCACCAACAAATCACCAACAAACTAACATGGTCCAAGCATACCATGACATTCGTGAAGAGGGCACGACAAAACCTATTCCCCCTTAGGAGACTGAAAAGATTTGGCATGGGATATCCCCGCTATTGTTATGTACTGCTGCTCTTTAATTATTTCTTATTCTTACCTCTTACTTTTTGAGGGGGTATTTTATTAAAAACTGCATTGTTGGTTAAGGGCTTGTAAGTAAGCATTTCACTGTAAGGTCTACACCTGTTGTATTTGGTGCATGTTACAAATAACATTTGATTTGAACAGTGAGCAATGTTACCTACAAGTAGGTACTGGTTTTACGAAGGCATTGGGACGTATGTTGCCTTCAAGTAGGTACTGGTTTTACTAAGGCATTGGGACGTATGTTGCCTTCAAGTAGGTACTGGTTTTACTAAGGCATTGGGACGTATGTTGCCTTCAAGTAGGTACTGGTTTTACCAAGGCATTGGGACGTATGTTGCCTTCAAGTAGGTACTGGTTTTACTAAGGCATTGGGACGTATGTTGCCTTCAAGTAGGTACTGGTTTTACTAAGGCATTGGGTTATATGTTGCCTTCAAGTAGGTATTGGTTTTACTAAGGCATTGGGACGTATGTTGCCTTCAAGTAGGTACTGGTTTTACTAAGGCATTGGGACGTATGTTGCCTTCAAGTAGGTACTGGTTTTACTAAGGCATTGGGACGTATGTTGCCTTCAAGTAGGTACTGGTTTTACTAAGGCATTGGGATGTATGTTGCCTTCAAGTAGGTACTGGTTTTACTAAGGCATTGGGACGTATGTTGCCTTCAAGTAGGTACTGGTTTTACCAAGGCATTGGGACCTAAGCATCTTAGTACCAAAGGTTACATGTTGATATCCAGCAAAATAAATGTGTATATTTGTATATGTTTGATTTTACATCAAAACCCTTTAACCATTAGAAGTTAATGCCTTAATGTGACTCGTCTCTCTTTCTCTCTCTCTGCCTAAACATTTGTGTATATTGTTTTGAGTGTAGGTCAGCTTTAATATTGCAAATAGTGTGACTTCTAACAATGTATACTGTATATACTTACAATAATATATTTATATATTGGGGATTGGAAAGGATGCAGGCAATTACATAAAGAATATATATATTATTTTTTATATATTTTCCCCTAAACGTACTAACCCTCCCCTAATTGGAGTAAGCTCATGGACAAAACAGTTAGGCTTCTACTTCCAGTTTATACAGTTGAAGTCGGAAGTTTACATCCACATAGGTTGGAGTCATTAAAACTCGTTTTTCAACCACTCCACAAATTTCTTGCTAACAAACTATAGTTTTGGCAAGTCAGATAAGTAATTGTTCCAACAATTGTTTACAGACAGATTATTTCACTTATAATTCACTGTATCATAATTCCAGTGGGTCAGAAGTTTACATACACTAAGTTGACTGTGTCTTTAAACTGCTTGGAAAATTCCTGAAAATTATGTCATGGCTTTATAAGCTTCTGATAGGCTACTTGACATAATTTGAGTCAATTGGAGGTGTACCTGTGGATGTATTTCAAGGCCAACCTTCAAACTCATTGCCTCTTTGCTTGACATCATAGGAAAATCAAAAGAAATCTGCAAAACCTCAGAGACAAAATTGTAGACCTCCACAAGTCTGGTTCATCCTCTTGGGAGCAATTTCAAATAACGCAAGTATAAACACCATACAAATAACGCAAGTCTAAACACCATGGGACCACGCAGCCGTCATCCCGCACAGGAAGGAGACACATTCTGTCTCCTAGAGATGAATGTACTTTGGTGCGAAAAGTGCAAATCAATCCCAGAACAACAGCAAAGGACCTTGTGAAGATGCTGGAGGGAACAGGTACAAAAGTATCTATATCCACAGTAAAACAGGTCCTATATCGACATAACCTGAAAGGCCGCTCAGCAAGGAAGAAGCCACTGCTCCAAAACCGCCATAAAAAAGTCAGACTACGGTTTACAACTGCACATCTCGATAAAGATCGTACTTTCTGAAGAATTGTCCTCTGGTCTGATGAAACAAAAATAGAACTGTTTGGCCAAAATGACCATCATTAGGTTTTGATGAAAAAGGGGGAGGCTTGCAAGCCGAAGAACCCCATCCCAACCGTGAAGCATGGGGGTGGCAGCATCATGTCGTGGGGGTGCTTTGCTGCAGAAGGGACTGGTGCAATTCACAAAATAGATGGCATCATGAGGAGGGGAATTATGTGGATATATTGAAGCAACATCTCAAGATATCAGTCAGGAAGTTAAAGCTTGGTTTCAAATGGGTCTTACAAATGGACAATGACCACAAGCATACTTCCAAAGTTGTGGCAAAATGGCTTAAAGACAACAAAGTCAAGGTATTGGAGTCGCCATCACAAAGCCCTGACCTCAATCCTATAGAAAATTTG
>NC_056443.1:40343489-40360989 GCF_018296145.1 Oncorhynchus tshawytscha | reverse complement strand
TTACTGTCAGTTATATACAACATGATGATGGTTCCACTGTGTATTACTGTCAGTTATATACAACAACATGATGATGGTTCCACTGTGTATTACTGTCAGTTATATACAACAACATGATGATGGTTACATATTACTGTCAATATACAACATGATGATGGTTCCACTGTGTATTACTGTCAGTTATATACAACAACATGATGATGGTTCCACTGTGTATTACTGTCAGTTATATACAACATGATGATGGTTCCACTGTGTATTACTGTCAGTTATATACAACATGATGATGGTTCCACTATGTATTACTGTCAGTTATATACAACATGATGATGGTTCCACTGTGTATTACTGTCAGTTATATACAACATGATGATGGTTCCACTGTGTATTACTGTCAGTTATATACAACAACATGATGATGGTTCCACTGTGTATTACTGTCAGTTATATACAACAAGATGATGATGGTTCCACTGTGTATTACTGTCAGTTTTATACAACAACATGATGATGGTTCCACTGTATATTACTGTCAGTTACATACAACAACATGATGATGGTTCCACTGTGTATTACTGTCAGTTATATACAACATGATGATGGTTCCACTATGTATTACTGTCAGTTATATACAACAACATGATGATGGTTCCACTGTGTAATACTGTCAGTTATATACAACATGATGATGGTTCCACTGTGTATTACTGTCAGTTATATACAACAACATGATGATGGTTCCACTGTGTATTACTGTCAGTTATATACAACAACATGATGATGGTTCCACTGTGTATTACTGTCAGTTATATACAACAACATGATGATGGTTCCACTGTGTATTACTGTCAGTTATATACAACATGATGATGGTTCCACTATGTATTACTGTCAGTTATATACAACATGATCATGGTTCCACTACGTATTACTGTCAGTTATATACAACATGAAGATGGTTCCAATATGTATTACTGTCAGTTATATACAACATGATGATGGTTCCACTACGTATTACTGTCAGTTATATACAACAACATGATGAAGGTTCAACTGTGTATTACTGTCAGTTATATACAACATGATGATGGTTCCACTGTGTATTACTGTCAGTTATAAACAACATGATGATGGTTCCACTATGTATTACTGTCAGTTATATACAACAACATGATGATGGTTCCACTGTGTATTACTGTCAGTTATATACAAAATGAAGATGGTTCCACTGTGTATTACTGTCAGTTATATACAACATGATGATGGTTCCACTGTGTATTACTGTCAGTTATATACAACAACATGATGATGGTTCCACTGTAATACTGTCAGTTATATACAACATGATGATGGTTCCACTGTGTATTACTGTCAGTTATATACAACAACATGATGATGGTTCCACTATGTATTACTGTCAGTTATATACAACAACATGATGATGGTTCCACTGTGTAATACTGTCAGTTATATACAACAACATGATGATGGTTCCACTATGTATTACTGTCAGTTATATACAACAACATGATGATGCTTACACTGTGTATTACTGTCAGTTATATACAACAACATGATGATGGTTCCACTGTGTATTACTGTCAGTTATATACAACAACATGATGATGGTTCCACTATGTATTACTGTCAGTTATATACAACATGATGATGGTTCCACTGTGTATTACTGTCAGTTATATACAACAACATGATGATGGTTCCACTGTTTATTACTGTCAGTTATATACAACAACATGATGATGGTTCCACTGTGTATTACTGTCAGTTATATACAACAACATGATGATGGTTCCACTGTGTATTACTGTCAGTTATATACAACATGATGATGGTTCCACTATGTATTACTGTCAGTTATATACAACATGATGATGGTTCCACTGTGTATTACTGTCAGTTATATACAACATGATGATGGTTCCACTGTGTATTACTGTCAGTTATATACAACAACATGATGATGGTTCCACTATGTATTACTGTCAGTTATATACAACATGATGATTGTTCCACTGTGTATTACTGTAAGTTATATACAACATGATGATGGTTCCACTATGTATTACTGTCAGTTATATACAACATGATGATGGTTCCACTATGTATTACTGTCAGTTATATACAACAACATGATGATGGTTCCACTATGTATTACTGTCAGTTATATACAACAACATGATGATGGTTCCACTATGTATTACTGTCAGTTATATACAACATGATGATGGTTCCACTGTGTATTACTGTCAGTTATATACAACAACATGATGATGGTTCCACTGTGTATTACTGTCAGTTATATACAACAACATGATGATGGTTCCACTGTGTATTACTGTCAGTTATATACAACATGATGATGGTTCCACTATGTATTACTGTCACAACATGATCAGTTATTACTGTCAGTTATATACAACATGATGATGGTTCCACTGTGTATTACTGTCAGTTATATACAACAACATGATGATGGTTCCACTACGTATTACTGTCAGTTATATACAACAACATGATGAAGGTTCAACTGTGTATTACTGTCAGTTATATACAACAACATGATGATGGTTCCATTGTGTAATACTGTCAGTTATATACAACATGATGATGGTTCCACTGTGTATTACTGTCAGTTATATACAACAACATGATGATGGTTCCACTGTGTATTACTGTCAGTTATATACAACAACATGATGATGTTTCCACTGTGTATTACTGTCAGTTATATACAACAACATGATGATGGTTCCACTGTGTATTACTGTCAGTTATATACAACATGATGATGGTTCCACGATGTATTACTGTCAGTTATATACAACATGATGATGTTTCCACTGTGTATTACTGTCAGTTATATACAACATGATGATGGTTCCACTATGTATTACTGTCAGTTATATACAACAACATGTTAATGGTTCCACTGTGTATTACTGTCAGTTATATACAACAACATGATGATGGTTCCACTGTGTATTACTGTCAGTTATATACAACAACATGATGATGGTTCCACTGTGTATTACTGTCAGTTATATTGAACAACATGATGATGGTTCCACTGTGTATTACTGTCAGTTATATACAACAACATGATGATGGTTCCACTGTGTATTACTGTCAGTTATATACAACAACATGATGATGGTTCCACTGTGTATTACTGTCAGTTATATACAACAACATGATGATGGTTCCACTGTGTATTACTGTCAGTTATATACAACAACATGATGATGGTTCCACTGTGTATTACTGTCAGTTATATACAACATGATGATGGTTCCACTATGTATTACTGTCAGTTATATACAACATGATGATGGTTCCACTGTGTATTACTGTCAGTTATATACAACATGATGATGGTTCCACTATGTATTACTGTCAGTTATATACAACAACATGATGATGGTTCCACTGTGTATTACTGTCAGTTATATACAACAAGATGATGGTTCCACTGTGTATTACTGTCAGTTATATACAACATGATGATGGTTCCACTGTGTATTACTGTCAGTTATATACAACATGATGATGGTTCCACTATGTATTACTGTCAGTTATATACAACAACATGATGATGGTTCCACTATGTATTACTGTCAGTTATATACAACAACATGATGATGGTTCCACTATGTATTACTGTCAGTTATATACAACATGATGATGGTTCCACTGTGTATTACTGTCAGTTATATACAACAACATGATGATGGTTCCACTGTGTATTACTGTCAGTTATATACAACAACATGATGATGGTTCCACTGTGTATTACTGTCAGTTATATACAACATGATGATGGTTCCACTATGTATTACTGTCAGTTATATACAACATGATGATGGTTCCACTGTGTATTACTGTCAGTTATATACAACATGATGATGGTTCCACTGTGTATTACTGTCAGTTATATACAACAACATGATGATGGTTCCACTGTGTATTACTGTCAGTTATATACAACAACATGATGATGGTTCCACTGTGTATTACTGTCAGTTATATACAACATGATGATGGTTCCACTGTGTAATACTGTCAGTTATATACAACATGATGATGGTTCCACTGTGTATTACTGTCAGTTATATACAACAACATGATGATGGTTCCACTGTGTATTACTGTCAGTTATATACAACAACATGATGATGGTTCCACTGTGTATTACTGTCAGTTATATACAACAACATGATGATGGTTCCACTGTGTATTACTGTCAGTTATATACAACATGATGATGGTTCCACTATGTATTACTGTCAGTTATATACAACATGATGATGGTTCCACTGTGTATTACTGTCAGTTATATACAACATGATGATGGTTCCACTGTGTATTACTGTCAGTTATATACAACAACATGATGATGGTTCCACTACGTATTACTGTCAGTTATATACAACAACATGATGAAGGTTCAACTGTGTATTACTGTCAGTTATATACAACAACATGATGATGGTTCCATTGTGTAATACTGTCAGTTATATACAACATGATGATGGTTCCACTGTGTATTACTGTCAGTTATATACAACAACATGATGATGGTTCCACTGTCAGTTATATACAACAACATGATGATGGTTCCACTATTACTGTCAGTTATATACAACATGATGATGGTTCCACTGTGTATTACTGTCAGTTATATACAACAACATGATGATGGTTCCACTGTGTATTACTGTCAGTTATATACAACAACATGATGATGGTTCCACTGTGTATTACTGTCAGTTATATACAACAACATGATGATGGTTACACTGTGTATTACTGTCAGTTATATACAACATGATGATGGTTCCACTATGTATTATTGTCAGTTATATACAACATGATCATGGTTCCACTACGTATTACTGTCAGTTATATACAACATGAAGATGGTTCCAATATGTATTACTGTCAGTTATATACAACATGATGATGGTTCCACTACGTATTACTGTCAGTTATATACAACAACATGATGAAGGTTCAACTGTGTATTACTGTCAGTTATATACAACATGATGATGGTTCCACTGTGTATTACTGTCAGTTATAAACAACATGATGATGGTTCCACTATGTATTACTGTCAGTTATATACAACAACATGATGATGGTTCCACTGTGTATTACTGTCAGTTATATACAACATGATGATGGTTCCACTGTGTATTACTGTCAGTTATATACAACAACATGATGATGGTTCCACTGTGTAATACTGTCAGTTATATACAACATGATGATGGTTCCACTGTGTATTACTGTCAGTTATATACAACAACATGATGATGGTTCCACTGTGTATTACTGTCAGTTATATACAACAACATGATGATGGTTCCACTGTGTATTACTGTCAGTTATATACAACAACATGATGATGGTTCCACTATGTATTACTGTCAGTTATATACAACAACATGATGATGGTTCCACTGTGTATTACTGTCAGTTATATACAACAACATGATGATGGTTCCACTGTGTATTACTGTCAGTTATATACAACAACATGATGATGGTTCCACTATGTATTACTGTCAGTTATATACAACATGATGATGGTTCCACTATGTATTACTGTCAGTTATATACAACAACATGATGATGGTTCCACTGTGTATTACTGTCAGTTATATACAACAACATGATGATGGTTCCACTGTGTATTACTGTCAGTTATATACAACATGATGATGGTTCCACTATGTATTACTGTCAGTTATATACAACATGATGATGGTTCCACTGTGTATTACTGTCAGTTATATACAACATGATGATGGTTCCACTGTGTATTACTGTCAGTTATATACAACAACATGATGATGGTTCCACTATGTATTACTGTCAGTTATATACAACATGATGATTGTTCCACTGTGTATTACTGTAAGTTATATACAACATGATGATGGTTCCACTATGTATTACTGTCAGTTATATACAACATGATGATGGTTCCACTATGTATTACTGTCAGTTATATACAACAACATGATGATGGTTCCACTATGTATTACTGTCAGTTATATACAACAACATGATGATGGTTCCACTATGTATTACTGTCAGTTATATACAACATGATGATGGTTCCACTATGTATTACTGTCAGTTATATACAACAACATGATGATGGTTCCACTGTGTATTACTGTCAGTTATATACAACAACATGATGATGGTTCCACTGTGTATTACTGTCAGTTATATACAACAACATGATGATGGTTCCACTATGTATTACTGTCAGTTATATACAACATGATGATGGTTCCACTGTGTATTACTGTCAGTTATATACAACAACATGATGATGGTTCCACTGTATATTACTGTCAGTTACATACAACAACATGATGATGGTTCCACTGTGTATTACTGTCAGTTATATACAACATGATGATGGTTCCACTGTGTATTACTGTCAGTTATATACAACAACATGATGATGGTTCCACTGTGTATTACTGTCAGTTATATACAACAACATGATGATGGTTCCACTGTGTATTACTGTCAGTTATATACAACAACATGATGATGGTTCCACTGTGTATTACTGTCAGTTATATACAACAACATGATGATGGTTCAACTGTGTATTACTGTCAGTTATATACAACATGATGATGGTTCCACTGTGTATTACTGTCAGTTATAAACAACATGATGATGGTTCCACTATGTATTACTGTCAGTTATATACAACAACATGATGTTGGTTCCACTGTGTATTACTGTCAGTTATATACAACATGATGATGGTTCCAGTGTATTAATGTCAGTTATATACAACAACATGATGATGGTTCCACTGTGTATTACTGTCAGTTATATACAACAAGATGATGATGGTTCCACTGTGTATTACTGTCAGTTATATACAACATGATGATGGTTCCACTGTGTATTACTGTCAGTTATATACAACAAGATGATGATGGTTCCACTGTGTATTACTGTCAGTTATATACAACATGATGATGGTTCCACTATGTATTACTGTCAGTTATATACAACATGATGATGGTTCCACTGTGTATTACTGTCAGTTATATACAACAACATGATGATGGTTCCACTGTATATTACTGTCAGTTACATACAACAACATGATGATGGTTCCACTGTGTATTACTGTCAGTTATATACAACATGATGATGGTTCCACTGTGTATTACTGTCAGTTAAATACAACAACATGATGATGGTTCCACTGTGTATTACTGTCAGTTATATACAACAACATGATGATGGTTCCACTGTGTATTACTGTCAGTTATATACAACAACATGATGATGGTTCAGTTATATACAACATGATGATGGTTCCACTGTGTATTACTGTCAGTTATATACAACATGATGATGGTTCTACTATGTATTACTGTCAGTTATATACAACATGATGATGGTTCCACTGTGTATTACTGTCAGTTATATACAACAACATGATAATGGTTCCACTGTGTATTACTGTCAGTTATATACAACATGATGATGGTTCCACTATGTATTACTGTCAGTTATATACAACAACATGATGATGGTTCCACTATGTATTACTGTCAGTTATATACAACAACATGATGATGGTTCCACTATGTACTACTGTCAGTTATATACAACATGATGATGGTTCCACTATGTATTACTGTCAGTTATATACAACAACATGATGATGGTTCCACTGTGTATTACTGTCAGTTATATACAACAACATGATGATGGTTCCACTGTGTATTACTGTCAGTTATATACAACAACATGATGATGGTTCCATTGTGTAATACTGTCAGTTATATACAACATGATGATGGTTCCACTGTGTATTACTGTCAGTTATATACAACAACATGATGATGGTTCCACTGTGTATTACTATCAGTTATATACAACAACATGATGATGGTTCCACTGTGTATTACTGTCAGTTATATACAACAACATGATGATGGTTCCACAGTGTATTACTGTCAGTTATATACAACAACATGATGATGGTTACACTGTGTATTACTGTCAGTTATATACAACATGACGATGGTTCCACTATGTATTACTGTCAGTTATATACAACATGATCATGGTTCCACTACGTATTACTGTCAGTTATATACAACATGAAGATGGTTCCAATATGTATTACTGTCAGTTATATACAACATGATGATGGTTCCACTACGTATTACTATCAGTTATATACAACAACATGATGAAGGTTCAACTGTGTATTACTGTCAGTTATATACAACATGATGATGGTTCCACTGTGTATTACTGTCAGTTATAAACAACATGATGATGGTTCCACTATGTATTACTGTCAGTTATATACAACAACATGATGATGGTTCCACTGTGTATTACTGTCAGTTATATACAACATGATGATGGTTCCACTGTGTATTACTGTCAGTTATATACAACAACATGATGATGGTTCCACTGTGTAATACTGTCAGTTATATACAACATGATGATGGTTCCACTGTGTATTACTGTCAGTTATATACAACAAGATGATGATGGTTCCACTGTGTATTACTGTCAGTTATATACAACATGATGATGGTTCCACTGTGTATTACTGTCAGTTATATACAACATGATGATGGTTCCACTATGTATTACTGTCAGTTATATACAACATGATGATGGTTCCACTGTGTATTACTGTCAGTTATATACAACAACATGATGATGGCTCCACTGTATGTTACTGTCAGTTACATACAACAACATGATGATGGTTCCACTGTGTATTACTGTCAGTTATGTACAACATGATGATGGTTCCACTGTGTATTACTGTCAGTTAAATACAACAACATGATGATGGTTCCACTGTGTATTACTGTCAGTTATATACAACAACATGATGATGGTTCCACTGTGTATTACTGTCAGTTATATACAACAACATGATGATGGTTCCACTGTGTATTACTGTCAGTTATATACAACATGATGATGGTTCTACTATGTATTACTGTCAGTTATATACAACATGATGATGGTTCCACTGTGTATTACTGTCAGTTATATACAACAACATGATAATGGTTCCACTGTGTATTACTGTCAGTTATATACAACATGATGATGGTTCCACTATGTATTACTGTCAGTTATATACAACAACATGATGATGGTTCCACTATGTATTACTGTCAGTTATATACAACAACATGATGATGGTTCCACTATGTACTACTGTCAGTTATATACAACATGATGATGGTTCCACTATGTATTACTGTCAGTTATATACAACAACATGATGATGGTTCCACTGTGTATTACTGTCAGTTATATACAACAACATTATGATGGTTCCACTGTGTATTACTGTCAGTTACATACAACAACATGATGATGGTTCCACTGTGTATTACTGTCAGTTATATACAACATGATGATGGTTCCACTGTGTATTACTGTCAGTTATATACAACATGATGATGGTTCCACTATGTATTACTGTCAGTTATATACAACATGATGATGGTTCCACTGTGTATTACTGTCTGTTATATACAACATGATGATGGTTCCACTGTGTATTACTGTCAGTTATATACAACAACATGATGATGGTTCCATTGTGTAATACTGTCAGTTATATACAACATGATGATGGTTCCACTGTGTATTACTGTCAGTTATATACAACAACACGATGATGGTTCCACTGTGTATTACTATCAGTTATATACAACAACATGATGATGGTTCCACTGTGTATTACTGTCAGTTATATACAACAACATGATGATGGTTCCACTGTGTATTACTGTCAGTTATATACAACATGACGATGGTTCCACTATGTATTACTGTCAGTTATATACAACATGATCATGGTTCCACTACGTATTACTGTCAGTTATATACAACATGAAGATGGTTCCAATATGTATTACTGTCAGTTATATACAACATGATGATGGTTCCACTACGTATTACTATCAGTTATATACAACAACATGATGAAGGTTCAACTGTGTATTACTGTCAGTTATATACAACATGATGATGGTTCCACTGTGTATTACTGTCAGTTATAAACAACATGATGATGGTTCCACTATGTATTACTGTCAGTTATATACAACAACATGATGATGGTTCCACTGTGTATTACTGTCAGTTATATACAACATGATGATGGTTCCACTGTGTATTACTGTCAGTTATATACAACAACATGATGTTGGTTCCACTGTGTAATACTGTCAGTTATATACAACATGATGATGGTTCCACTGTGTATTACTGTCAGTTATATACAACAACATGATGATGGTTCCACTGTGTATTACTGTCAGTTATATACAACAACATGATGATGGTTCCACTGTGTATTACTGTCAGTTATATACAACAACATGATGATGGTTCCACTATGTATTACTGTCAGTTATATACAACAACATGATGATGGTTCCACTGTGTATTACTGTCAGTTATATACAACAACATGATGATGGTTCCACTGTGTATTACTGTCAGTTATATACAACAACATGATGATGGTTCCACTATGTATTACTGTCAGTTATATACAACATGATGATGGTTCCACTATGTATTACTGTCAGTTATATACAACAACATGATGATGGCTCCACTGTGTATTACTGTCAGTTATATACAACAACATGATGATGGTTCCACTGTGTATTACTGTCAGTTATATACAACATGATGATGGTTCCACTGTGTATTACTGTCAGTTATATACAACATGATGATGGTTCCACTATGTATTACTGTCAGTTATATACAACATGATGATGGTTCCACTGTGTATTACTGTCAGTTATATACAACAACATGATGATGGTTCCACTGTATATTACTGTCAGTTACATACAACAACATGATGATGGTTCCACTGTGTATTACTGTCAGTTATATACAACATGATGATGGTTCCACTGTGTATTACTGTCAGTTATATACAACAACATGATGATGGTTCCACTGTGTATTACTGTCAGTTATATACAACAACATGATGATGGTTCCACTGTGTATTACTGTCAGTTATATACAACATGATGATGGTTCCACTGTGTATTACTGTCAGTTATATACAACAACATGATGATGGTTCCACTGTGTATTACTGTCAGTTATATACAACAACATGATGATGGTTCCACTGTGTATTACTGTCAGTTATATACAACAACATGATGATGGTTCAACTGTGTATTACTGTCAGTTATATACAACATGATGATGGTTCCACTGTGTATTACTGTCAGTTATAAACAACATGATGATGGTTCCACTATGTATTACTGTCAGTTATATACAACAACATGATGTTGGTTCCACTGTGTATTACTGTCAGTTATATACAACATGATGATGGTTCCACTGTGTATTACTGTCAGTTATATACAACAACATGATGATGGTTCCACTGTGTATTACTGTCAGTTATATACAACAAGATGATGATGGTTCCACTGTGTATTACTGTCAGTTATATACAACATGATGATGGTTCCACTGTGTATTACTGTCAGTTATATACAACAAGATGATGATGGTTCCACTGTGTATTACTGTCAGTTATATACAACATGATGATGGTTCCACTGTGTATTACTGTCAGTTATATACAACATGATGATGGTTCCACTATGTATTACTGTCAGTTATATACAACATGATGATGGTTCCACTGTGTATTACTGTCAGTTATATACAACAACATGATGATGGTTCCACTGTATATTACTGTCAGTTACATACAACAACATGATGATGGTTCCACTGTGTATTACTGTCAGTTATGTACAACATGATGATGGTTCCACTGTGTATTACTGTCAGTTATATACAACAACATGATGATGGTTCCACTGTGTATTACTGTCAGTTATATACAACAACATGATGATGGTTCCACTGTGTATTACTGTCAGTTATATACAACAACATGATGATGGTTCCACTGTGTATTACTGTCAGTTATATACAACATGATGATGGTTCTACTATGTATTACTGTCAGTTATATACAACATGATGATGGTTCCACTGTGTATTACTGTCAGTTATATACAACAACATGATGATGGTTCCACTGTGTATTACTGTCAGTTATATACAACATGATGATGGTTCCACTATGTATTACTGTCAGTTATATACAACAACATGATGATGGTTCCACTATGTATTACTGTCAGTTATATACAACAACATGATGATGGTTCCACTATGTATTACTGTCAGTTATATACAACATGATGATGGTTCCACTATGTATTACTGTCAGTTATATACAACAACATGATGATGGTTCCACTATGTATTACTGTCAGTTATATACAACATGATGATGGTTCCACTATGTATTACTGTCAGTTATATACAACAACATGATGATGGTTCCACTGTGTATTACTGTCAGTTATATACAACATGATGATGGTTCCACTATGTATTACTGTCAGTTATATACAACATGATGATGGTTCCACTGTGTATTACTGTCAGTTATATACAACATGATGATGGTTCTACTGTGTATTACTGTCAGTTATATACAACAACATGATGATGGTTCCACTGTGTAATACTGTCAGTTATATACAACATGATGATGGTTCCACTGTGTATTACTGTCAGTTATATACAACAACATGATGATGGTTCCACTGTGTATTACTGTCAGTTATATACAACAACATGATGATGGTTCCACTGTGTATTACTGTCAGTTATATACAACAACATGATGATGGTTCCACTTTGTATTACTGTCAGTTATATACAACAACATGATGATGGTTCAATTACTGTCAGTTATATACAACAACATGATGATGGTTCCACTGTGTATATACAACATGATGATGGTTCCACTACTGTCAGTTATATACAACAACATGTCAGTTATATACAACATGATGATGGTTCCACTATGTATTACTGTAAGTTATATACAACATGATGATGGTTCCACTGTGTATTACTGTCAGTTATATACAACATGATGATGGTTCCACTATGTATTACTGTCAGTTATATACAACATGATGATGGTTCCACTGTGTATTACTGTCAGTTATATACAACATGATGATGGTTCCACTGTGTATTACTGTCAGTTATATACAACATGATGATGGTTCCACTATGTATTACTGTCAGTTATATACAACATGATGATGGTTCCACTGTGTATTACTGTCAGTTATATACAACAACATGATGATGGTTCCACTATGTATTACTGTCAGTTATATACAACAACATGATGATGGTTCCACTATGTATTACTGTCAGTTATATACAACAACATGATGATGGTTCCACTGTGTATTACTGTCAGTTATATACAACAACATGATGATGGTTCCACTATGTATTACTGTCAGTTATATACAACAACATGATGATGGTTCCACTGTGTATTACTGTCAGTTATATACAACATGATGATGGTTCCACTGTGTATTACTGTCAGTTATATACAACAACATGATGATGGTTCCACTATGTATTACTGTCAGTTATATACAACAACATGATGATGGTTCCACTATGTATTACTGCCAGTTATATACAACAACATGATGATGGTTACACTGTGTATTACTGTCAGTTATATACAACAACATGATGATGGTTCCACTATGTATTACTGTCAGTTATATACAACATGATGATGGTTCCACTGTGTATTACTGTCAGTTATATACAACAACATGATGATGGTTCCACTATGTAATACTGTCAGTTATATACAACATGATGATGGTTCCACTGTGTATTACTGTCAGTTATATACAACAACATGATGATGGTTCCACTATGTAATACTGTCAGTTATATACAACATGATGATGGTTCCACTGTGTAATACTGTCAGTTATATACAACATGATGATGGTTCCACTGTGTATTACTGTCAGTTATATACAACATGATGATGGTTCCACTGTGTATTACTGTCAGTTATATACAACAACATGATGATGGTTCCATTGTGTAATACTGTCAGTTATATACAACATGATGATGGTTCCACTGTGTATTACTGTCAGTTATATACAACAACATGATGATGGTTCCACTGTGTATTACTGTCAGTTATATACAACAACATGATGATGGTTCCACTGTGTATTACTGTCAGTTATATACAACAACATGATGATGGTTCCACTGTGTATTACTGTCAGTTATATACAACAACATGATGATGGTTCCACTGTGTATTACTGTCAGTTATATACAACAACATGATGATGGTTACACTGTGTATTACTGTCAGTTATATACAACAACATGATGATGGTTACACTGTGTATTACTGTCAGTTATATACAACAGTTATATACAACAACATGATGATGGTTCCACTGTGTATTACTGTCAGTCAGTTATATATAACAACATGATGATGGTTCCACTGTGTATTACTGTCAGTTATATACAACAACATGATGATGGTTCCACTGTGTAATACTGATCAGTTATATACAACAACATGATGATGGTTACACTGTGTATTACTGTCAGTTATATACAACAACATGATGATGGTTCCACTGTGTATTACTGTCAGTTATATACAACAACATGATGATGGTTCCACTGTGTATTACTGTCAGTTATATACAACAACATGATGATGGTTCCACTGTGTATTACTGTCAGTTATATACAACATGATGATGGTTCCACTGTGTATTACTGTCAGTTATATACAACAACATGATGATGGTTACACTGTGTATTACTGTCAGTTATATACAACATGATGATGGTTCCACTATGTATTACTGTTAGTTATATACAACATGATGATGGTTCCACTGTGTATTACTGTCAGTTATATACAACATGATGATGGTTCCACTATGTATTACTGTCAGTTATATACAACAACATGATGGTATATGTAATTTAAATTCTTCAGGGAATTAATGGTAATGAGATGTCCCTGAGGCTTTTAAAATCGTAGACACATCTGCCAGTAAATGTTGCGGTTTCTCCCCCACTATACTTCCCAGCATTATGTTATTATTAAAGACACAAAAGTTGGTAATCGATTGAGATATTTTTGGAGGATAATATTCTCTTATTCGGGAGAATTTGTCCCTGTACTCTGTCTCTCCCAGGTAGTGAGGCCTCATCTCTGAAATAACAGCAGAATGCATCAGGAGATACCGGGGCAGAATATAGCTCTGTCACACACACATACAAACCACACACACACACACTGACACAAACACCACAGACACACACACTAACACAAACACCACACACACACACACACACACACACACACACACACACACAAAAAAACACCACAGACACACACACACACGCACACAAACACCACACACACACACACACACACACACACATACACCACAGACACACACACACACACACACACACACAGACACACATACATACACCACAGACACACACACACACACAAACAAACACCACAGACACACACACACAAACACCACACACACACACAAACAAACACCACAAACACACACACACACACAAACACCACAGACACACACACACACTGACATTCACATGAATCTGCCTGAGGGATAACAACAGAATTTCTCACTCTGACATGACAATTTGAACTATCTCTCAAAAAACAACACAGTCTACATCGCAAATGGACACACTATTCGCTATTTAGAGTCCTACTTCCATAGGGCTCCGGTCAAAAGTAGTGCACAATGTAGGGTTTAGGGTGCCATTTGAGACAGTGCCCACAGCTAAAAGGTCAACCTGGAAAATTCTCTTTTCTCCCTTCATTCACTCTCTCTCTCTCTTCCTTTCCATCCCTCTGTTTCTCTCTCTCTATCCTTCCATCTCTCTCTCACTCTCTCTATCCTTCCATCTCTCTCTCGATCTCTCTCTCTCTCTCAATCCTTTAATCTCTCTATCTTTCCATCTCTCTCTCTCTATCCTTCCATCTCTCTCTCACTATGCTTCCATCTCTCTCTCTCTATCCTTCCATCTCTCTCTCTCTATCCATCCATGTCTCTTTCTCTATCCTTCCATCTCTCTCTCTCTATCCTTCCATTTCTCTCTCTCTATCCTTCCATCTCTCTCTCTCTATCCTTCCATCTCTCTCTCTCTATCCTTCCATCTCTCTCTCTCTATCCATCCATGTCTCTCTCTCTATCCTTCCATCTCTCTCTCTCTATCCATCCATCTCTCTCTCTCTATCCATCCATCTCTCCCTCCAATACATCAATCACTCCTTCCTTCCTAACCGCTCTCATCAGTCTCTCCTTCCCTCCAACTCTCCCTTCATTCCATACATCACAGAGACCTTACCATGAAATGCTTACGTACATCTCTCGATCCAATCCATTCATCTGGCTCTCCCTCCCTCCAATCCATACATCTGTCTCTCTCTCCCTCCAATCCATACATCTGTCTCTCTCTCCCTCCAATCCATACATCTGTCTCTCTCTCCCTCCAATCCATTCATCTGTCTCTCCCTCCCTCCAATCCATACATCAGTCTCTTCCTCCCTCCAATCCATACATCAGTCTCTCCTTCCCTCCAATCCATACATCTGTCTCTCCCTCCCTCCAATCCATACATCTGTCTCTCCTTCCCTCCAATCCATACATCTGTCTCTCCCTCCCTCCAATCCATACATCTGTCTCTCCCTCCCTCCAATCCATACATCTGTCTCTCCCTCCCTCCAATCCATACATCTGTCTCTCCCTCCCTCCAATCCATACATCTGTCTCTCCCTCCCTTCAATCCATACATCTGTCTCTCCCTCCCTCCAATCCATACATCTGTCTCTCCCTCCCTCCAATCCATCCATCTGTCTCTCCCTCCCTCCAATCCATACATCTGTCTCTCCCTCCCTCCAATCCATACATCTGTCTCTCCCTCCCTCCAATCCATACATCAGTCTCTCCCTCCAATCCTTCCAATGTTCAGACAAACCTTTTTTCATTCCCTCCCCATTCATCCCTCCATCACATCATTCATTCAGGACTCTGGGCTCTTTTACCTTCCTTACTCATCTCGTCTCTTCCTCTCCTTTCTTCTCTCAATCCCTTCATCTGTTACCAATCCTCTCATTTCTCAACCTCTTCAGATTCTCTCCTCTCCTCTCCTCTCCTCTCCATCCCTTTATCCCTCATCTCTCCACCTTCACCTCATCCTTCAATCACATGTCCGCATCGGCTAAACCATCATCTCTCTCCTACGTTCCCTCACCAGCTCAATCCTTCATCCCTCTCCTCTAAAATATTTCTCCATCTCTCTCCTCTCTCCTTCCACCTCTCTCCTCCCCCCTCTCTCCTCCCTCCTCTCTCCTCCCTCCTCTCTCATCCCTCATCCCTCCTCTCTCCTCCCTCCTCCCTCTCTCCTCCCTCCTCCCGCCTCTCTCCTCTCTCCTCCCTCC
>NC_056443.1:40333489-40340989 GCF_018296145.1 Oncorhynchus tshawytscha | reverse complement strand
GGGGCCTTATCTCAAAAACGGAAAATATTCCGATGCCGAAACTCGGTGAGCGTAGGTTTGGCATAATGGGCAGTTGGCCCCGAACAAGATGGCGTCTAGGCCTCAACGGTTTTTGAGTTATGGCCATTTATCTGGGATTAAAGGTCCAAAATGAAAATAGAGAAATTATTTTTCCACTTCATGTCAAAGTCAAGGAGCCTCCGGTGTCAATAAAAAAAGAACCAGCCATTTATCTATCGTCATTTAAGAGAAATCGTACAATGACAGATTGGTGATGTTCACGGATAGGTGTGTTTTTTTTCAACGGTTACAGATCCAGTTGCAGGGTGTTCTTACAAATCTTTTTAAAGTGTGCTGCAGAGCTCTGCAAGATTTCTGTGATTTTCTATGATTTTCTGAAATAACACACACTCACTAAACCCTCCGTAAATAACTCAGTTCTTAACGTAAAGACTTAAAACTCAGGATTCTGTAAAGGCATACCCCAATCAGGATATGAGTTTATTTATAGCTCCCTGTGCCAACCGGAAGTGCCTTAAATGATGTCATAGTCAGTTTCAAAACCAAAAAGGTCAGATCTTTCCAGTTCTCTGTGTGATTGGAACAATCCCCAAAAACTCTGAAACTGGAAACATTTCTCCCAACAGATGTCAAAGCAAACTGTCAGAGCAGCTCACAGCAAGGATGGACCTGACAAAGCCCACCTATAAAGACAAACAACTACCTCTTTCCCAACTGGCATTTAATTTTAATTTATTTATTTATTTTGCCCTTTGCACCCCATTATTTTTATTTCTACTTTGCACATTCTTCCATTGCAAAACTACCATTCCAGTGTTTTACCATTTGCTATATTGTATTTACTTTGCCACCATGGCCTTTTTTGCCTTTACCTCCCGTCTCACCTCATTTGCTCACATTGTATATAGACTTGTTTATACTGTATTATTGACTGTATGTTTGTTTTACTCCATGTTTGTGTCGTTGTATCTGTGAACTGGCTTTGCTAAATGAGGTAGGAAAAATGGGTTTGTTCTCAATTGATATCAGTTTGGTGTCAAATAAAAATAAATAAATGGAATAGTGGCAGTTTCCAAGGGTTAAAAAGGTTGATCTTTTGTCAAATTCATATGTGTGATTAGGTTTAAACTGTAAGTCAGTCATTTCTCCCAACAGATGTCAAAGAAAAGCTCTGACAACACACAGCAAGAATGGAGTGACAAAGTGCATAAAGACACAGAGAGCAGGCAATGGCATTACCATAATCCCTAGGCCGTGCCGAGTTCAACGAGATATCCGTAGCTCGCTCGGTCTAAGCGCATTGACCATTTGAAAAGTAGGCCCAAAATGAAGCCTGCCCCACAACGTCATTTGCTTTTGGGTGACAGCGGCAGAACCGTTAGGTTTAGAAGGAAAATTCAACCACGGGAATGTTCCTAAGGTCCTTCCGATCCGTGCAAGCCTAACCTTGACCGTGTGGCATTAACCCTTAACAGTTAAAAGAAGGTGTTTACTTCAAACAGCTTGCTTTGACTTCTCTCCCCATAGGAATACATTGCCTGCACCTCTAAATTCAACCTGAAGCCTATGTGGGGTATGAATTCCTTATTAACCTGTCTTCGGTAACAGTCCATCAGACCACTATGAGGTCTACCTGTGTCGATTCTAAGCTTCCTGGAGCAACCGGAAGTGGTTAAATTGACCCAAAAGGTGTTTTGATGTACATCACCTTCAAAGGTGAAAATGACTCCATTCAACCCTGTGTAGATCAGTCAATTCTTAACTTAAAGACTTAAAACTCAGGATTCTGTAAGAGGCTACCTCAGTAAAGACATGTGTTTACCTATACCTTCCTGTGCCAACCGGAAGTGCCTTTAATTGGGTCACACTGTCTGTTTTGAAGGGTTAAAAAAGTCACATCTTTCCAAAACTTCATATGCGTGACTAGGTAACCCTCCTGAACTGTAAATCAGTCATTTCTCCCAGGAGATGTCAAAGAAAAGCTCTCACACACACACACACAGCAAGGATGGAGTGACAAAGTGCGGTGCCTAAAGACACAGAGAGCAGGCAATGGCATTACCATAATCCCTAGGCTGTGCCGAGTTCAACGAGTTATCCCGCTTGACCATTAGAAAAGTAGGCCCAAAATGAAGCCTGCCCCACAACGTCACTTGCTTTTGGGTGACAGCGGCAGAACCGTTAGGTTTAGAAGGAAAATTCAACCACAGGAATGTTCCTAAGGTCCTTCCGATCCATGCAAGCCTAACCTTGACCGTGTGGCATTAACCCTTAACAGTTAAAAGAAGGTGTTTACATCAAACAGTTTGCATTGACTTCTCTCCCCATAGGAATACATTGCCTGCACCCCTAAATTCAACCTGAAGCCTATATGGGTTATAAATGCCGTATGAACCTGTCTTTGGTAACAGTCCATCAGGCCACTATGAGGTCTACCTGTGTTGATTCTAAGCTTCCTTGAGCAACCGGAAGTGGTTAAAATCACCCTAAAAGTGTATATCCATACCCTGCCTGCAGTTTGATAGACATAGTGCATTCAACCCTGTGTAACTCAGTCAATTCTTAATGTAAAGACTTAAAACTCAGGATTCTGTAAAAGCATACCCCAATGAGGATATGTATTGACTTATAGCTTCCTGTGCCAACCGGAAGTGCCATAATTGGTGTCTCAGGGGCTGTTTCGAGGGGTTAAAAAAGTCAGATCTTTCCAAAACTTCATATATGTGATTAGGCAACCCCCATGAACTGTAAATCAGTCATTTTTCCCATAAAATTTCAAAGGAAAAATAAATCACACTAAAACACAACTTGGATGGAGGGACGTGTTGGGGTGCGTAGAGACAGACAGTGACTGCAATAGTTAGCTTTGTTCGAGCTAAAAAAGAACCGTCAGACCTAGAGTTCCGAAACTTTAGAATCCTGTTCTAGACCTCCGGTCGATAGTGCGTGGTGAGTTACGTGGCTCTAGAAGGTTCTCGGACCGAGAAACAGCCTCGTACATTTGCAATGACTTCAATTCATTTTGACCATTACGAAAATGACGACATTTAGAAAAGTCTCAGAGACACAAGACTAGGTGCATTGCGACCGTCTCGGCCCATAGAGACGGACCCCAACGTTTCTGTCCGATAGCTCATTCAAGGACCCCGTAGCAAGTCATGGAAAAAAGTGGATTTTCAGCACCAATTAGGGTTTTGCTCGGACACCAAATGACCGATCGAGCCGAAACTTGGGATTCGGGGTCGCCTCAGCTAGGCCTACACATAACATAAGAAATGGACCCGCAGCTAGAACGTAACTATGTGTTTTATGGTTTTTCTATGGTTTGAACTGAAGGCGTTGTGAATTTTGGTCCAGCTCTGAAGTATGTGATAGTTGGCTACTAAACGAGTTGGAAAAAGTGGGTTTGGTGTCAGTTTGTATCAGTTTGGTGTCAGAATGATATCTAATTGACTAATGGACGGTGACTTGCTGGTGACTCTTGTCCATTTGCAATATGTTTAAACAGTGAGGTACCATCACCAAAGTGACATTCTGAAATCAACCCTAACGAGCGATTGAGATGAACCAGAATCACTGCCCAGCCAATCAATTTCACATTCCTGCAGGATTTTTATAGCATGACAAATTCGTGATGGTACCTGCCCATTGAACCATATTGCAAATGCACAGTGACTTTGCAAAAGTAAGAAAACATAAACAAATGGACATAATGAAATCACCATATTTTATTTTTGGGTTACCAGTTGCACAACAATGCATGTGCATTTGCAATATGATTCTATAGTGAAAAAACATCACCAAATGGACAAGATGAAATCAACACAACGAGTGATGGAAAGGAACAACTGTCACTGCCCGGCCATCCTGTGTTCATCAGGCCAGTCAATTTTGCATTTCTGCAGGATTTTTGACCATGCCAAATTCGTGATGGTACATGCCCATTGAAACATATTGCAAATGCACGTGCACTTGCAATATGATTCAACAGTGAAAAAACATCACCAAATGGACATGATGAAATCAACACAACGAGTGATGGACAGGAACAACTATCACTGCTCGGCCATCCTGTGTTCATCAGGCCAGTCAATTTTGCGTTTCTGCAGGATTTTTGAGCATGTCAAATTTCATATAGTAAATGCCCATTGAACCATATTGCAAATGCACGTGCACTTGCAATATGATTCAACAGTGAAAAAACATCACAAAATGGACATGATGAAGTCAACACAACGAGCGATGGAAAGGAGCAAATATCACTGCCAGGCCATCCCATATTTCATCTTTGGCCAGTCAATTTTGCATTTTTGCAGGATTTTTGAGCATTTCAAATTTCCCATATGGTAAATGCCCATTGAACCATATTGCAAATGCAGTTGCACTTGCACTTTGCAACATGATTCTATAGTGAAAAAACATCACCAAATGGACATGATGAAATCAACACAACGAGTGATGGAAAGGAACAACTATCACTGCTCGGCCATCCTGTGTTCATCAGGCCAGTCAATTTTTTATTTTTGGGTTACATTTTTGAGCATGTCAAATTTCTTGGATGGTAAATGCCCATTGAACCATATTGCAAATGCACGTGCACTTGCAATATGATTGTATAGTGAAAAAACATCACCAAATGGACATGATGAAATCAACACAACGAGTGATGGAAAGGAACAACTATCACTGCCAGGCCATCCTGTGTTCATCAGGCCAGTCAATTTTGCATTTCTGCAGGATTTTTGAGCATGTCAAATTTCTTATGGCATTTGGCCCCAAAAAAAGTGACTTTTGACGTTGACTTTTGACTTCCTACGAAATCATATTGTAAATGGACAAATCATATTCCTTATGCACAAGTTAAAAAAAATGTCAAATTTCATGATAATAAAATACAACTAAATGTATGTTGATACAGTTCTTATAAAATGGAATTGAAGTCAACAAAATTTGAAAGGGAGCAATTCACTGCCAAATCCTGGTTCATCAGGCCAGCAATTTTTTCTGCAGGATTTTTGAGCATGTCAAATTTTTATGGCATTTGGCCCCAAAAAAATTGACATTTGACTTTGACTTTTGACTTCCTATGAAATCATATTGTAAATGGACAAAACATATTTCTTATGCATAAGTAAAAAAAAAAAAATATATGATAATAAAATACAACTAAAGTGTGTTGATACAGTTCTTATACATGTGTAATTGACAAAAAATTTGAAAGAATTTCAAAAACGGTCCAGAAAGCACTTTTTTAAGGGTGTGTGAAGTTTTTTACAAAATTTTGACATTTTTGACTTTTGACTTTTGACTTCCTATGAAATCATATTGAAAATGGACAAAACATATTACTTATGCGCATGTAAAAAAAAAAAAAAAATATGATGATAAAATTGGACAAAAGTATATTCATACAGTTCTTACACATGTGTAATTGACAAAAAAATCGAAAGAATTTAGAAAAACGGTCCAGAAAGCACTTTTTTAAAGGGTGATAAGTTTTTTGACAAAAAAATCATTTTTTCAAAATTTTGCTTTTGGATGTTGACTTGGGTGACATTTCCAATATGAAAAACCATGGTGGAGCGGATTCGCCACCTGTTGAATTTTTAAAGTGTTACAACTGGCAATTGCCATATGGCATTTGCAATACACTTTGCATGAATCAACGCCGAATTGGGTGGTATTGGACAATGTGTATATGGTTTGTCCGATGCCAATGACTTCCCATTCATTTTTGTCCATTTCAGGGGGGTATTCCCTTACATTTGTAAGCCATCTAGGTATAACTAACTACTGTAGCTAGCTACTAGATATAACTAACTACTGTAGCTAGCTACCAGATATAACTAACTACTGTAGCTAGCTACTAGATATACAGTGCCTTGCGAAAGTATTCGGCCCCCTTGAAATTTGCGACCTTTTGCCACATTTCAGGCTTCAAACATAAAGATATAAAACTGTATTTTTTTGTGAAGAATCAACAACAAGTGGGGCACAATCATGAAGTGGAACGACATTTATTGGATATTTCAAACTTTTTTAACAAATCAAAAACTGAAAAATTGGGCGTAGCCTGAGAGAGGACGTCCGCAGGGAGCTGGCTTGTCGGGACACTACGCTCAGCCTGGACGAGCACATAGACATGTCGATCCGGCTAGACCATCTGCTGGCTGCTCGCGGACGTTCTGAAAGGGTCCTGTCTGTTCCACCTCCTGACCCTCCCGCTCCCATAGGGGCTGCATCTAGGGAGACCGGAGGAGGAGGCTCCTCCTGTACCTGTTGTGGCCGGAGAGGGCACACTTCCGGTCGGTGCTGGAGGAGTCCATCTGCAAGTCGAGAGGGCAGGCAGAACACTCCTCGGTCACCCCAGGTGAGTCAGCAACACACTCTCCCAGAGCTTCCTGTTGGTCACATGTTTTTGTTCATTTGTTTCCTGAAGTTTTTCCCCTCTCTCCAGCATAAAGCGCTAGTCGATTCAGGCGCAGCTGGGAACTTTATAGATCGCGGACTCGCCCAGAGGTTGAGGATTCCGTTAGTAAAGGTAGACCCCCCCCGTCCCCGTGCACTCCTTAGATAGTTGACCGTTAGTGTCAGAGCTGGTCAGGGAGGTCACGATTCCTCTGGAGATGATTACGCGGGGGAATCATAAGGAGCGGATTAGTCTGTTCCTTATCGATTCACCTGCATTTCCGGTGGTGCTGGGGATTCCCTGGCTAGCTATTCACAATCCTAGGATTTCGTGGAGACAGGGAACTCTCCAGGGGTGGTCTGATGAGTGTTCAGACAGGTGTTTAGGAGTTTCCATCGGTGCGACAACGGTGGAGAGTCCAGACCAGGTTTCCACCGTGCGCATCCCTGTTGAGTATGCTGATTTGGCTATCTACTGAAGGCGACCCTATTACCACCCCATCGACAGGGGGAATCTTTGATTGATTACCTCCACGTAAACGCTGCACTGCCCAGAGGTCACATGTATCCTTTATCCAAGGAGGAGACGTTGGCTTTGGAGACATATGTCACGGAAGCCCTGGGACAGGGGTACATTCGGCCCTCCATGTCACCCGTCTCCTCAAGTTGCTTTTTCGTGAAGAAAAAGGAGGGAGGTTTGCGTCCGTGTATTGATTATAGAGGTCTAAATGCCATCACCTGGGTTTTAGTTACCCGCTACCTCTCATCACTACAGCAGTGGAATCATTTCACGGAGCGCAGTTCTTCACAAAACTGGACCTCAGGAGCGCGTATAATCTGGTGCGAATTCGGGAGGGAGATGAGTGGAAAACTGCGTTTAGTACCACATCTGGCCATTATGAGTATCTCGTCATGCCGTACGGGTTAAAGAATGCTCCAGCCATCTTTCAATCCTTCGTTGATGAGATTCTCAGAGACCTGCACGGACAGGGTGTAGTGGTGTATATTGACGACATCTTGATCTACTCCGCTAGACGCACCGCGCATGTGTCTCTGGTGTGCAAGGTTCTT
>NC_056443.1:40298489-40325989 GCF_018296145.1 Oncorhynchus tshawytscha | reverse complement strand
GAAAGCACCTCATTCATCTCATCTCATCCACTCATCTCAGTCTCCTCACCTCATTCATCTCATCTCAGTCACCTCACCTCATTCATCTCATCTCAGTCACCTCACCTCATTCATCTCAGTCACCTCACCTCATTCATCTCATCTCAGTCACCTCATCTCATTAATCTCATCTCAGTCACCTCACCCCATCTCATCCACTCAACTCTTTCACCTCACCTAATTCTCCCCACCTCACCTAATTCTCCTCACCTCACCTAATTCTCCTCACCTCACCTAATTCTCCTCACCTCACCTAATTCTCACAACCTCGACTCAGTAGTTGTTCAGCTGTAAATGTTAATGTCTAGTGGTTAGAGTGTTGGTCCAGTAACCGGAAGGTTGCTGGATCGAATCCCCGAGCTGACAAGGTAAAAATCTGACGTTCAGCCGATGAGCAAGGCAGTTAACCCACTGTTCTACTTGTGCCAAAGACATAGATGTTGATTAAGGCAGCCCCCCACACCTCTCTGAATCAGAGGGGTTGGGTTAAATGTGGAAGACACACCTCTCTGAATCAGAGGGGTTGGGTTAAATGTGGAAGACACACCTCTCTGATTCAGAGGGGTTGGGTTAAATGTGGAAGACACAACTCTCTGAATCAGAGGGGTTGGGTTAAATGTGGAAGACACACCTCTCTGAATCAGAGGGGTTGGGTTAAATGTGGAAGACACACCTCTCTGAATCAGAGGGGTTGGGTTAAATGTGGAAGACACACCTCTCTGAATCAGAGGGGTTGGGTTAAATGTGGAAGACACACCTCTCTGAATCAGAGGGGTTGGGTTAAATGTGGAAGACACACCTCTCTGAATCAGAGAGGTTGGGTTAAATGCGGAAAACACACTTCAACTGAAGGCATTCAGTTGGACAACTTCCCTAATGTTTCTTCTGCTGTCTAAGTGATGCTGATGGGTCTGTGTTACTACAGGCCTCTGCTGCCACTCTGTGGTGATAACTGGTACTACAGTCAATAGGCTCCACAGAGGGAAAAGGCTTCAAAACTGACTAATAGCCTTTAAGAGAACAAACACATATACAGTCTCGGCGGAATGGGAAAGTGTTTGGTAAGACAGGTGAGATGGTGGGGAGGTGTTTGGTAAGACAGGTGAGATGGTGGGGAGGTGTTTGGTAAGACAGATGAGATGGTGGGGAGGTGTTTGGTAAGATGAGATGAGATGGTGGGGGGAGGTGTTTGGTAAGACAGATGAGATGGTGGGGAGGTGTTTGGTAAGACAGATGAGATGGTGGGGAGGTGTTTGGTAAGATAGATGAGATGGTGGGGAGGTGTTTGGTAAGATAGATGAGATATGGGAAGGTGTTTGGTAAGACAGGTGAGATGGTGGGAAAGTGTTTGGTAAGACAGGTGAGATGGTGGGGAGGTGTTTGGTAAGACAGGTGAGATGGTGGGGAGGTGTTTGGTAAGATAGATGAGATATGGGAAGGTGTTTGGTAAGACAGGTGAGATGGTGGGAAAGTGTTTGGTAAGACAGGTGAGATGGTGGGGAGGTGTTTGGTAAGACAGGTGAGATGGTGGGGAGGTGTTTGGTAAGATAGATGAGATGTGGGAAAGTGTTTGGTAAGGTAGATGAGATGTGGGAAAGTGTTTGGTAAGATAGATGAGATGGTGGGTGCCTGAGAGTGTTTGAGAATAGAGAAAGCCCAGTAGACTAGAGAATATAGACAGCTCATTAGACTAGAGAATAGAGACAGCCCATTGGACTAGAGAATAGAGAAAGCCCAGTAGGCTAGAGAATATAGACAGCTCATTAGACTAGAGAATAGAGACAGCCCATTAGACTAGAGAATAGAGACAGCCCATTAGACTAGAGAATAGAGACAGCCCATTGGACTAGAGAATAGAGACAGCCCATTGGACCAGAGAATAGAGACAGCCCATTAGACTAGAGAATAGAGACAGCCCATTAGACTAGAGAATAGAGACAGCCCATTAGACTAGAGGATAGAGACAGCCCATTAGACTAAAGAATAGAGACAGCCCATTAGACTAGAGAATAGAGACAGCCCATTAGACTAGATAATAGAGACAGCTCATTAGACTAGAGAATATAGACAGCTCATTAGACTTCAGAATAGAGACAGCTCATTAGACTAGAGAATATAGACAGCCCATTATTAAAGAGAATAGAGACAGCCCATTAGACTAGAGAATATAGACAGCTCATTAGACTAGAGAATAGAGACAGCCCATTAGACTAGAGAATAGAGACAGCTCATTAGACTAGAGAATAGAGACAGCTCATTAGACTAGAGAATAGAGACAGCTCATTAGACTAGAGAATAGAGACAGCCCATAAGACTAGAGAATAGAGACAGCCCATTAGACTAGAGAATAGAGACAGCCCATTAGACTAGAGAATAGAGACAGCCCTTTAGACTAAAGAATAGAGACAGCCCATTAGACTAGAGAACAGAGACAGCCCATTAGACTAGATAATAGAGACAGCTCATTAGACTAGAGAATATAGACAGCTCATTAGACTTCAGAATAGAGACAGCCCATTAGACTAGAGAATATAGACAGCCCATTAGACTAGAGAATAGAGACAGCCCATTAGACTAGAGAATAGAGACAGCCCATTCGAATAAAGAATAGAGACAGCCCATTAGACTAGAGAATAGAGACAGCCCATTAGACTAGAGGATAGAGAAAGCTCATTAGACTAGAGAATAGAGACAGCCCATTAGACTAGAGAATAGACACAGCCCTTTAGACTAGAGAATAGAGACAGCCCATTGGACTAGAGAATAGAGACAGCCCATTGGATAGAGAATAGACACAGCCCATTGGACCAGAGAATAGAGACAGCCCATTGGACTAGAGAATAGAGACAGCCCATTGGACTAGAGAATAGAGACAGCCCATTGGACCAGAGAATAGAGACAGCCCATTAGACTAAAGAATAGAGACAGCCCATTAGACTAGATAATAGAGACAGCTCATTAGACTAGAGAATATAGACAGCTCATTAGACTTCAGAATAGAGACAGCTCATTAGACTAGAGAATATAGACAGCCCATTATTCAAGAGAATAGAGACAGCCCATTAGACTAGAGAATATAGACAGCTCATTAGACTAGAGAATAGAGACAGCCCATTAGACTAGAGAATAGAGACAGCTCATTAGACTAGAGAATAGAGACAGCTCATTAGACTAGAGAATATAGACAGCCCATTAGACTAGAGAATAGAGACAGCCCATTAGACTAGAGAATAGAGACAGCTCATTAGACTAGAGAATAGAGACAGCCTATTAGACTAGAGAATAGAGACAGCCCTTTAGACTAAAGAATAGAGACAGCCCATTAGACTAGAGAATAGAGACAGCCCATTAGACTAGAGAATAGACACAGCCCTTTAGACTAGAGAATAGAGACAGCCCATTGGACTAGAGAATAGAGACAGCCCATTGGACTAGAGAATAGAGACAGCCCATTGGACCAGAGAATAGAGACAGCCCATTAGACTAGAGAATAGAGACAGCCCATTAGAGACTAGAGAATAGAGACAGCCCATTAGACTAGAGAATAGAGACAGCCCATTAGACTAGAGAATAGAGACAGCCCATTAGACTAAAGAATAGAGACAGCCCATTAGACTAAAGAATAGAGACAGCCCATTAGACTAGATAATAGAGACAGCTCATTAGACTAGAGAATATAGACAGCTCATTAGACTTCAGAATAGACACAGCTCATTAGACTAGAGAATATAGACAGCCCATTATTCAAGAGAATAGAGACAGCCCATTAGACTAGAGAATATAGACAGCTCATTAGACTAGAGAATAGAGAGCCCATTAGACTAGAGAATAGAGACAGCTCATTAGACTAGAGAATAGAGACAGCTCATTAGAATAGAGAATAGAGACAGCCCATTAGACTAGAGAATAGAGACAGCCCATTAGACTAGAGAATAGAGACAGCCCATTAGACTAGAAAATAGAGACAGCCCATTCGACTAAAGAATAGAGACAGCCCTTTATACTAAAGAATAGAGACAGCCCATTAGACTAGAGTACAGAGACAGCCCTTTAGACTAGAGAATAGAGACAGCCCATTAGACTAGAGAATAGAGATAGCTCATTAGACTAGATAATATAGACAGCCCATTATTCTAGAGAATAGAGACAGCCCATTAGACTAGAGAATAGAGACAGCCCATTATTCTAGAGAATAGAGACAGCCCATTATTCTAGAGAATATAGACAGCCCATTATTCTAGAGAATAGAGACAACCCATTATTCTAGAGAATATAGACAGCCCATTATTCTAGAGAATATAGACTGCTCATTAGACTAGAGAATAGAGACAGCTCATTAGACTAGAGAATATAGACAGCCCATTAGACTAGAGAATAGAGACAGCTCATTAGACTAGAGAATAGACAGCCCATTAGACTAGAGAATATAGACAGCTCCTTAGACTAGAGAATAGAGACAGCCCATTAGACTAGAGAATAGAGACAGCTCATTAGACTAGAGAAAAGAGACAACCCATTAGACTAGAGAATAGAGACAGCCCATTAGACTAGAGAATAGAGACAGCCCATTAGACTAGAGAATAGAGACAGCTCATTAGACTAGAGAATAGAGACAGCTCATTAGACTAGAGAAAAGAGACAGCTCATTAGACTAGAGAATAGAGACAGCCCATTAGACTAGAGAATAGAGACAGCCCATTAGACTAGAGAATAGAGACAGCCCATTAGACCAGAGAATAGAGACAGCCCATTAGACCAGAGAATAGAGACAGCCCATTAGACTAGAGAATAGAGACAGCCCATTAGACTAGAGAATAGAGACAGCCCATTAGACTAGAGAATAGAGACAGCCCATTAGACTAGAGAATAGAGACAGCCCATTAGACTAGAGAATAGAGACAGCCCATTAGACTAGAGAATAGAGACAGCTCATGAGACTAGAGAAAAGAGACAGCCCATTAGACTAGAGAATAGAGACAGCCCATTAGACTAGAGAATAGAGACAGCCCATTAGACTAGAGAATAGAGACAGCCCATTAGACTAGACAATAGAGACAGCCCATTAGACTAGAGAATAGAGACAGCCCATTAGACTAGAGAATAGAGACAGCCCATTAGACTAGAGACAGCTCATTAGACTAGAGAATAGAGACAGCCCATTAGACTAGAGAATATAGACAGCTCATTAGACTAGAGAATAGAGACAGCCCATTAGACTAGAGAATAGAGACAGCCCATTAGACTAGAGAATAGAGACAGCCCATTAGACTAGAGAATAGAGACAGCCCATTAGACTAGAGAATAGAGACAGCCCATTAGACTAGAGAATAGAGACAGCCCATTAGACTAGAGAATAGAGACAGCTCATTAGACTAGAGAATAGAGACAGCTCATTAGACTAGAGAATAGAGACAGCTCATTAGACTAGAGAATAGAGACAACCCATTAGACTAGAGAATAGAGACAGCTCATTAGACTAGAGAATAGAGACAACACATTAGACTAGAGAATATAGACAGCTCATTAGTCTAGAGAATAGAGACAGCCCATTAGACTAGAGAATAGACACAGCCCTTTAGACTAGAGAATAGAGACAGCCCATTGACTAGAGAATAGAGACAGCCCATTGGATAGAGAATAGAGACAGCCCATTGGACCAGAGAATAGAGACAGCCCATTAGACTAGAGAATAGAGACAGCCCATTAGACTAGAGAATAGAGACAGCCCATTAGACTAGAGAATAGAGACAGCCCATTAGACTAAAGAATAGAGACAGCCCATTAGACTAGAGAATAGAGACAGCTCATTAGACTAGAGAATATAGACAGCTCATTAGACTTCAGAATAGAGACAGCTCATTAGACTAGAGAATATAGACAGCCCATTATTCAAGAGAATAGAGACAGCCCATTAGACTAGAGAATAGAGACAGCCCATTAGACTAGAGAATAGAGACAGCCCATTAGACTAGAGAATAGAGACAGCTCATTAGACTAGAGAATAGAGACAGCTCATTAGACTAGAGAATAGAGACAGCCCATTAGACTAGAGAATAGAGACAGCCCATTAGACTAGAGAATAGAGACAGCTCATTAGACTAGAGAATAGAGACAGCCTATTAGACTAGAGAATAGAGACAGCCCTTTAGACTAAAGAATAGAGCCCATTAGACTAGATAGCTCATTAGACTAGAGAATAGAGACAGCCCATTAGACTAGAGAATAGAGACAGCCCTTTAGACTAGAGAATAGAGACAGCCCATTGACTAGAGAATAGAGACAGCTCATTAGACTAGAGAATATAGACAGCTCATTAGACTTCAGAATAGACACAGCTCATTAGACTAGAGAATATAGACAGCCCATTATTCAAGAGAATAGAGACAGCCCATTAGACTAGAGAATATAAACAGCTCATTAGACTAGAGAATAGAGAGCCCATTAGACTAGAGAATAGAGACAGCTCATTAGACTAGAGAATAGAGACAGCTCATTAGAATAGAGTATAGAGACAGCCCATTAGACTAGAGAATAGAGACAGCCCATTAGACTAGAGAATAGAGACAGCCCATTAGACTAGAGAATAGAGACAGCCCATTCGACTAAAGAATAGAGACAGCCCTTTATACTAAAGAATAGAGACAGCCCATTAGACTAGAGTACAGAGACAGCCCTTTAGACTAGAGAATAGAGACAGCCCATTAGACTAGAGAATAGAGATAGCTCATTAGACTAGATAATATAGACAGCCCATTATTCTAGAGAATAGAGACAGCCCATTAGACTAGAGAATAGAGACAGCCCATTATTCTAGAGAATAGAGACAGCCCATTATTCTAGAGAATATAGACAGCCCATTATTCTAGAGAATAAGACAACCCATTATTCTAGAGACAGCCCATTATTCTAGAGAATATAGACTGCTCATTAGACTAGAGAATATAGACAGCCCATTAGACTAGAGAATAGAGACAGCTCATTAGACTAGAGAATAGACAGCCCATTAGACTAGAGAATAGAGACAGCTCCATTAGACTAGAGAATAGAGACAGCCCATTGGACTAGAGAATAGAGACAGCTCATTAGACTAGAGAAAAGAGACACCCATTAGACTAGAGAATAGAGACAGCCCATTAGACTAGAGAATAGAGACAGCCCATTAGACTAGAGAATAGAGACAGCTCATTAGACTAGAGAATAGAGACAGCTCATTAGACTAGAGAAAAGAGACAGCTCATTAGACTAGAGAATAGAGACAGCCCATTAGACTAGAGAATAGAGACAGCCCATTAGACTAGAGAATAGAGACAGCCCATTAGACTAGAGAATAGAGACAGCCCATTAGACTAGAGAATAGAGACAGCCCATTAGACCAGAGAATAGAGACAGCCCATTAGACTAGAGAATAGAAGACAGCCCATTAGACTAGAGAATAGAGACAGCCCATTAGACTAGAGAATAGAGACAGCCCATTAGACTAGAGAATAGAGACAGCCCATTAGACTAGAGAATAGAGACAGCCCATTAGACTAGAGAATAGAGACAGCTCATGAGACTAGAGAAAAGAGACAGCCCATTAGACTAGAGAATAGAGACAGCCCATTAGACTAGAGAATAGAGACAGCCCATTAGACTAGAGAATAGAGACAGCCCATTAGACTAGACAATAGAGACACAGCCCATTAGACTAGAGAATAGAGACAGCCCATTAGACTAGAGAATAGAGACAGCCCATTAGACTAGAGACAGCTCATTAGACTAGAGAATAGAGACAGCCCATTAGACTAGAGAATAGAGACAGCCCATTAGACTAGAGAATAGAGACAGCCCATTAGACTAGAGAATAGAGACAGCCCATTAGACTAGAGAATAGAGACAGCCCATTAGACTAGAGAATAGAGACAGCTCATGAGACTAGAGAATAGAGACAGCCCATTAGACTAGAGAATAGAGACAGCCCATTAGACTAGAGAATAGAGACAGCCCATTAGACTAGAGAATAGAGACAGCCCATTAGACTAGAGAATAGAGACAGCCTATTAGACTAGAGAATAGAGACAGCCCATTAGACTAGAGAATAGAGACAGCCCATTAGACTAGAGACAGCTCATTAGACTAGAGAATAGAGACAGCCCATTAGACTAGAGAATAGAGACAGCCCATTAGACTAGAGAATAGAGACAGCCCATTAGACTAGAGAATAGAGACAGCCCATTAGACTAGAGAATAGAGACAGCCCATTAGACTAGAGAATAGAGACAGCCCATTAGACTAGAGAATAGAGACAGCCCTTTAGACTAGAGAATAGAGACAGCCCATTAGACTAGAGAATAGAGACAGCTCATTAGACTAGAGAATATAGACAGCTCATTAGACTTCAGAATAGACACAGCTCATTAGACTAGAGAATATAGACACCCATTATTCAAGAGAATAGAGACAGCCCATTAGACTAGAGAATATAGACAGCTCATTAGACTAGAGAATAGAGACAGCCCATTAGACTAGAGAATAGAGACAGCTCATTAGACTAGAGAATAGAGACAGCTCATTAGAATAGAGAATAGAGACAGCCCATTAGACTAGAGAATAGAGAGAGCCCATTAGACTAGAGAATAGAGACAGCCCATTAGACTAGAGAATAGAGACAGCCCATTCGACTAAAGAATAGAGACAGCCCTTTATACTAAAGAATAGAGACAGCCCATTAGACTAGAGTACAGAGACAGCCCTTTAGACTAGAGAATAGAGACAGCCCATTAGACTAGAGAATAGAGATAGCTCATTAGACTAGATAATATAGACAGCCCATTATTCTAGAGAATAGAGACAGCCCATTAGACTAGAGAATAGAGACAGCCCATTATTCTAGAGAATAGAGACAGCCCATTATTCTAGAGAATATAGACAGCCCATTATTCTAGAGAATAGAGACAACCCATTATTCTAGAGAATATAGACAGCCCATTATTCTAGAGAATATAGACTGCTCATTAGACTAGAGAATAGAGACAGCTCATTAGACTAGAGAATATAGACAGCCCATTAGACTAGAGAATAGAGACAGCTCATTAGACTAGAGAATAGACAGCCCATTAGACTAGAGAATATAGACAGCTCCTTAGACTAGAGAATAGAGACAGCCCATTAGACTAGAGAATAGAGACAGCTCATTAGACTAGAGAAAAGAGACGACCCATTAGACTAGAGAATAGAGACAGCCCATTAGACTAGAGAATAGAGACAGCCCATTAGACTAGAGAATAGAGACAGCTCATTAGACTAGAGAATAGAGACAGCTCATTAGACTAGAGAAAAGAGACAGCTCATTAGACTAGAGAATAGAGACAGCCCATTAGACTAGAGAATAGAGACAGCCCATTAGACTAGAGAATAGAGACAGCCCATTAGACCAGAGAATAGAGACAGCCCATTAGACCAGAGAATAGAGACAGCCCATTAGACTAGAGAATAGAGACAGCCCATTAGACTAGAGAATAGAGACAGCCCATTAGACTAGAGAATAGAGACAGCCCATTAGACTAGAGAATAGAGACAGCCCATTAGACTAGAGAATAGAGACAGCCCATTAGACTAGAGAATAGAGACAGCTCATGAGACTAGAGAAAAGAGACAGCCCATTAGACTAGAGAATAGAGACAGCCCATTAGACTAGAGAATAGAGACAGCCCATTAGACTAGAGAATAGAGACAGCCCATTAGACTAGACAATAGAGACAGCCCATTAGACTAGAGAATAGAGACAGCCCATTAGACTAGAGAATAGAGACAGCCCATTAGACTAGAGACAGCTCATTAGACTAGAGAATAGAGACAGCCCATTAGACTAGAGAATAGAGACAGCCCATTAGACTAGAGAATAGAGACAGCCCATTAGACTAGAGAATAGAGACAGCCCATTAGACTAGAGAATAGAGACAGCCCATTAGACTAGAGAATAGAGACAGCCCATTAGACTAGAGAATAGAGACAGCTCAGAGACTAGAGAAAAGAGACAGCCCATTAGACTAGAGAATAGAGACAGCCCATTAGACTAGAGAATAGAGACAGCCCATTAGACTAGAGAATAGAGACAGCCCATTAGACTACACAATAGAGACAGCCCATTAGACTAGAGAATAGAGACAGCCCATTAGACTAGAGAATAGAGACAGCCCATTAGACTAGAGACAGCTCATTAGACTAGAGAATAGAGACAGCCCATTAGACTAGAGAATATAGACAGCTCATTAGACTAGAGAATAGAGACAGCCCATTAGACTAGAGAATAGAGACAGCCCATTAGACTAGAGAATAGAGACAGCCCATTAGACTAGAGAATAGAGACAGCCCATTAGACTAGAGAATAGAGACAGCTCATTAGACTAGAGAATAGAGACAGCTCATTAGACTAGAGAATAGAGACAGCTCATTAGACTAGAGAATAGAGACAACCCATTAGACTAGAGAATAGAGACAGCTCATTAGACTAGAGAATAGAGACAACACATTAGACTAGAGAATATAGACAGCTCATTAGTCTAGAGAATAGAGACAGCCCATTAGACTAGAGAATAGACACAGCCCTTTAGACTAGAGAATAGAGACAGCCCATTGGACTAGAGAATAGAGACAGCCCATTGGATAGAGAATAGAGACAGCCCATTGGACCAGAGAATAGAGACAGCCCATTAGACTAGAGAATAGAGACAGCCCATTAGACTAGAGAATAGAGACAGCCCATTAGACTAGAGAATAGAGACAGCCCATTAGACTAAAGAATAGAGACAGCCCATTAGACTAGATAATAGAGACAGCTCATTAGACTAGAGAATATAGACAGCTCATTAGACTTCAGAATAGAGACAGCTCATTAGACTAGAGAATATAGACAGCCCATTATTCAAGAGAATAGAGACAGCCCATTAGACTAGAGAATATAGACAGCTCATTAGACTAGAGAATAGAGACAGCCCATTAGACTAGAGAATAGAGACAGCTCATTAGACTAGAAAATAGAGACAGCTCATTAGACTAGAGAATAGAGACAGCCCATTAGACTAGAGAATAGAGACAGCCCATTAGACTAGTGAATAGAGACAGCTCATTAGACTAGAGAATAGAGACAGCCTATTAGACTAGAGAATAGAGACAGCCCTTTAGACTAAAGAATAGAGCCCATTAGACTAGATAGCTCATTAGACTAGAGAATAGAGACAGCCCATTAGACTAGAGAATAGACACAGCCCTTTAGACTAGAGAATAGAGACAGCCCATTGGACTAGAGAATAGAGACAGCCCATTGGACTAGAGAATAGAGACAGCCCATTGGACCAGAGAATAGAGACAGCCCATTAGACTAGAGAATAGAGACAGCCCATTAGACTAGAGAATAGAGACAGCCCATTAGACTAGAGAATAGAGACAGCCCATTAGACTAAAGAATAGAGACAGCCCATTAGACTAGATAATAGAGACAGCTCATTAGACTAGAGAATATAGACAGCTCATTAGACTTCAGAATAGACACAGCTCATTAGACTAGAGAATATAGACAGCCCATTATTCAAGAGAATAGAGACAGCCCATTAGACTAGAGAATATAGACAGCTCATTAGACTAGAGAATAGAGAGCCCATTAGACTAGAGAATAGAGACAGCCCATTCGACTAAAGAATAGAGACAGCCCTTTATACTAAAGAATAGAGACAGCCCATTAGACTAGAGTACAGAGACAGCCCTTTAGACTAGAGAATAGAGACAGCCCATTAGACTAGAGAATAGAGATAGCTCATTAGACTAGATAATATAGACAGCCCATTATTCTAGAGAATAGAGACAGCCCATTAGACTAGAGAATATAGACAGCCCATTATTCTAGAGAATATAGACTGCTCATTAGACTAGAGAATAGAGACAGCTCATTAGACTAGAGAATATAGACAGCCCATTAGACTAGAGAATAGTGACAGCTCATTAGACTAGAGAATAGACAGCCCATTAGACTGGAGAATATAGACAGCTCCTTAGACTAGAGAATAGAGACAGCCCATTAGACTAGAGAATAGAGACAGCTCATTAGACTAGAGAAAAGAGACACCCATTAGACTAGAGAATAGAGACAGCCCATTAGACTAGAGAATAGAGACAGCCCATTAGACTAGAGAATAGAGACAGCTCATTAGACTAGAGAATAGAGACAGCTCATTAGACTAGAGAAAAGAGACAGCTCATTAGACTAGAGAATAGAGACAGCCCATTAGACTAGAGAATAGAGACAGCCCATTAGACTAGAGAATAGAGACAGCCCATTAGACCAGAGAATAGAGACAGCCCATTAGACCAGAGAATAGAGACAGCCCATTAGACTAGAGAATAGAGACAGCCCATTAGACTTGAGAATAGAGACAGCCCATTAGACTAGAGAATAGAGACAGCCCATTAGACTAGAGAATAGAGACAGCCCATTAGACTAGAGAATAGAGACAGCTCATTAGACTAGAGAATAGAGACAGCCCATTAGACCAGAGAATAGAGACAGCCCATTAGACTAGAGAATAGAGACAGCCCATTAGACTAGAGAATAGAGACAGCCCATTAGACTAGAGAATAGAGACAGCCCATTAGACTAGAGAATAGAGACAGCCCATTAGACTAGAGAATAGAGACAGCCCATTAGACTAGAGAATAGAGACAGCCCATTAGACTAGAGAATAGAGACAGCCCATTAGACTAGAGAATAGAGACAGCTCCATTAGACTAGAGAATAGAGACAGCCCATTAGACCAGAGAATAGAGACAGCCCATTAGACTAGAGAATAGAGACAGCCCATTAGACTAGAGAATAGAGACAGCCCATTAGACTAGAGAATAGAGACAGCCCATTAGACTAGAGAATAGAGACAGCCCATTAGACTTAGAGAGAATAGAGACAGCCCATTAGACTAGAGAATAGAGACAGCCCATTAGACTAGAGAATAGAGACAGCCATGAGACTAGAGAAAAGAGACAGCCCATTAGACTAGAGAATAGAGACAGCCCATTAGACTAGAGAATAGAGACAGCCCATTAGACTAGAGAATAGAGACAGCCCATTAGACTAGACAATAGAGACAGCCCATTAGACTAGAGAATAGAGACAGCCCATTAGACTAGAGAATAGAGACAGCCCATTAGACTAGAGACAACTCATTAGACTAGAGAATAGAGACAGCCCATTAGACTAGAGAATATAGACAGCTCATTAGACTAGAGAATAGAGACAGCCCATTAGACTAGAGAATAGAGACAGCCCATTAGACTAGAGAATAGAGACAGCCCATTAGACTAGAGAATAGAGACAGCCCATTAGACTAGAGAATAGAGACAGCCCATTAGACTAGAGAATAGAGACAGCTCATTAGACTACAGAATAGAGACAGCTCATTAGACTAGAGAATAGAGACAGCTCATTAGACTAGAGAATAGAGACAACCCATTAGACTAGAGAATAGAGACAGCTCATTAGACTAGAGAATAGAGACAGCCCATTAGACTAGAGAATAGAGACAGCTCATTAGACTAGAGAATAGAGACAGCTCATTAGACTAGAGAATAGAGACAACCCATGAGACTAGAGAATAGAGACAGCTCATTAGACTAGAGAATAGAGACAGCCCATTAGACTAGAGAATAGAGACAGCTCATTAGACTAGAGAATAGAGACAGCCCATTAGACTAGAGAATAGAGACAGCCCATTAGACTAGAGAATAGAGACAGCTCATTAGACTAGAGAATAGAGACAGCTCATTAGACTAGAGAATAGAGACAGCACATTAGACGGGAGAATATCTCCCAGTTTGGTATTTGATCACCAACTACTGAAGTTACACACACAACAACACACCCCACAACACAACACAACACACAACCCACACCACACACACCACAACACAACGCACCTTAACAACACAACACACTACAACACCACACACACACTACAACACACAACACACACACCTTAACAACACAACACACACACAACACACACACACCACAACAACACACACACACACCACACAACACACACACCACAACACAACACACACACCACAACACACACACACACAACACACACACAACAACACACCACAACACACCTTAACACAACACAAACACAACACAACACACACACCACAACACACCTTAACAACACAACACACACACCACACACACACACAACACAACACACACCCTACAACACACACACACACCACAACACAACACACACACACCTACACACACAACACACCTTAACACAACACACATAACACCACAACACACACACACACACAACACAACAACAACACAACACACACACAACACAACACACACCCTACAACACACCATAACACAACACACACACAACACAACACACACATAAACACAACACACACACACACACCATAAACAAACACACACACACCACACACAACACAACACACACACAACACCACACACACAACACACACACACCCTTAACAACACAACACACACAACACTAACACACACACTACAACACAACACACACCCTACAACACAACACACACACACTACAACACAACACACACCCTACAACACAACACAACACACACCCTACAACACAACACACACCCTACAACACAACACACACCCTACAACACAACACACACCCTACAACACAACACACACCCTACAACACACAACACAACACACACAATACAACACAACACACACCTACAACACAACACAACACACTACAACACAACACACACCCTACAACACAACACACACCCTACAACACAACACACACTACAACACAACACACACCCTACAACACAACACACACCCTACAACACAACACACACCCTACAACACAACACACACCCTACAACACAACACACACCCTACAACACAACACACACCCTACAACACAACACACACCCTACAACACAACACACACCCTACAACACAACACACACCCTACAACACAACACACACCCTACAACACAACACACACCCTACAACACAACACACACCCAACAACACAACACACACCCTACAACACAACACACACCCTACAACACAACACACACCCTACAACACAACACACACCCTACAACACAACACACACACACCACAACACACACCCTACAACACAACACACACCCTACAACACAACACACACCCTACAACACAACAACACAACACACACCCTACAACACACAACACAACACACACCCTACAACACAACACACCTACAACACAACACACACCCTACAACACAACACACACCCTACAACACAACACACACACCCTACAACACAACACACACCCTACAACACAACACACACCCTACAACACAACACACACCCTACAACACAACACACACCCTACAACACAACACACACACCTACAACACAACACACACCCTACACAACACAACACACACCCTACAACACAACACACACCCTACAACACAACACACACCCTACAACAACACACACCCTACAACAACACACACCCTACAACACAACACACACCCTACAACACAACACACACCCTACAACACAACACACACCCTACAACACAACACACACCCTACAACACAACACACACCCTACAACACAACACACACCCTACAACACAACACACACCCTACAACACAACACACACCCTACAACACAACACACACCCTACAACACAACACACACCCTACAACACAACACACACCCTACAACACAACACACACCCTACAACACAACACACACCCTACAACACAACACACACCCTACAACACAAACACAACACACACCCTACAACACAACAACACAACACACACCCTACAACACAACACAACACACACCCTACAACACAACACACACCCTACAACACAACACACACCCTACAACACAACACACACCCTACAACACAACACACACCAACACAACACAACACACACCCTACAACACAACACACACCCTACAACACAACACACACCCTACAACACAACACACACCCTACAACACAACACACACCCTACAACACAACACACACAACACACCTACAACACAACACAACACAACTACAACACAACACAACACACCCTACAACACAACACACACCCTACAACACAACACACACCCTACAACACAACACACACCCTACAACACAACACACACCCTACAACACAACACAAACACAACACACACTACAACACAACACACACCCTACAACACAACACACACCCTACAACACACAACACAACACACACCTACAACACAACACACACCCTACAACACAACACACACCCTACAACACAACACACACCCTACAACACAACACACACAACACAACACAACACAACACAACACACACCCTACAACACAACACACACACACCCTACAACACAACACACACCCTACAACACAACACACACCCTACAACACAACACACACCCTACAACACAACACACACCCTACAACACAACACACACCCTACAACACAACACAACACAACACAACACACCTACAACACAACACACACCCTACAACACAACACACACCCTACAACACAACACACACCCTACAACACAACACACACCCTACAACACAACACACACCCTACAACACAACACACACCCTACAACACAACACACACCCTACAACACAACACACACAACACAACACACAACACAACACAACACACACCCTACAACACAACACACACCCAACACAACAACACAACACACACCCTACAACACAACACAACACAACACAACACACCCTACAACACAACACACACCCTACAACACAACACACACCCTACAACACAACACACACCCTACAACACAACACACACCCTACAACACAACACACACCCTACAACACAACACACACCCTACAACACAACACACACCCTACAACACAACACACACACACCTACAACACAACACACACCCTACAACACAACACACACCCTACAACACAACACACACAACCTACAACACAACACACACCCTACAACACAACACACACCCTACAACACAACACACACCCTACAACACAACACACACCTACAACACAACACACACCCTACAACACAACACACACCCTACAACACAACAACACACAACACAACACACACCCTACAACACAACACACACAACACAACACAACACAACACAACACAACACACACTACAACACAACACACACCCTACAACACAACACACACACTACAACACAACACACACCCTACAACACAACACACACCCTACAACACAACACACACCCTACAACACAACACACACCCTACAACACAACACACACCCTACAACACAACACACACAACACAACACAACACAACACAACACACCTACAACACAACACACACCCTACAACACAACACACACCCCTACAACACAACACACACCCTACAACACAACACACACCCTACAACACAACACACACCCTACAACACAACACAACACAACACAACACAACACACACACCCTACAACACAACACACACCCTACAACACAACACACACCCTACAACACAACACACACCCTACAACACAACACACACCCTACAACACAACACACACCCTACAACACAACACACACACCTACAACACAACACACAACACAACACACACCCAACAACAACACACACCCTACAACACAACACACACCCTACAACACAACACACACACCTACAACACAACACACACCCTACAACACACACCCTACAACACAACACACAACACAACACACACCCTACAACACAACACACACCCTACAACACAACACACACCCTACAACACAACACACACCCTACAACACAACACACACCCTACAACACAACACACACCCTACAACACAACACACACCCTACAACACAACACACACCCTACAACACAACACACACCCTACAACACAACACACACAACACAACACACACAACTACAACACAACACACACCCTACAACACAACACACACCCTACAACACAACAACACAACACAACACACACTACAACACAACACACACCCTACAACACAACACACACCAACACAACACACACAACAACACAACACACACCCTACAACACAACACACACCCTACAACACAACACACACCCTACAACACAACACACACCCTACAACACAACACACACACACACCTACAACACAACACACACCCTACAACACAACACACACCCTACAACACAACACACACCCTACAACACAACACACACCCTACAACACAACACACACCCTACAACACAACACACACCCTACAACACAACACACACCCTACAACACAACACACACCCTACAACTACAACACAACACACACACTACAACACAACACACACCCTACAACACAACACACACCCTACAACACAACACACACACTACAACACAACACACACCCTACAACACAACACACACCCTACAACACAACACACACCCTACAACACAACACACACCCTACAACACAACACACACCCTACAACACAACACACACCCTACAACACAACACACACCCTACAACACAACACACACCCTACAACACAACACACACCCAACACAACACACACCCTACAACACAACACACACCCTACAACACAACACACACCCTACAACACAACACACACCCTACAACACAACACACACCCTACAACACAACACACACCCTACAACACAACACACACCCAACACAACACACACAACACAACACACACCCTAACAACACAACACAACACACACACACACCCTACAACACAACACACACCCTACAACACAACACACACCCTACAACACAACACACACCCTACACAACACAACACAACACAACACACACCCTACAACACAACACACACCCTACAACACAACACACACCCTACAACACAACACACACCCTACAACACAACACACACCCTACAACACAACACACACCCTACAACACAACACACACCCTACAACACAACACACACCCTACAACACAACACACACCCTACAACACAACACACACCTACAACACAACACACAACACAACACACACCCTACAACACAACACACACCCTACAACACAACACACACACAACACAACACAACACACCCCTACAACACAACACACACCCCACAACACAACAACACAACACACACACCTACAACACAACACACACCCTACAACACAACACACACCCTACAACACAACACACACCCTACAACACAACACCCTACAACACAACACACACCTACAACACAACACACACACAACACAACACACACCCTACAACACAACACACACACCCTACAACACAACACAACACAACACACACCCTACAACACAACACACACCCTACAACACAACACACACAACACCTACAACACAACACAACACAACTACAACAACACACACAACACAACACACACCCTACAACACAACACACACCCTACAACACAACACACACCCTACAACACAACACACACCCTACAACACAACACACACCCTACAACACAACACACACCCTACAACACAACACACACCCTACAAACACAACCCTACAACACAACACACACCCTACAACAAACACAACACACACAACACACACCCTACAACACAACAACACACACCCAACACAACACACACACACAACACAACAACACCCTACAACACAACACACACCTACAACACAACACACACCCTACAACACAACACACACACCCTACAACACAACACACACCAACACAACACACACCCTACAACACAACACACACCCTACAACACAACACACACCCTACAACACAACACACACCCTACAACACAACACACACACAACACAACACACACCCTACAACACAACACACACCTACAACACAACCACACCCTACAACACAACACACACCCTACAACACAACACACACCCTACAACACAACACAACACACACCCTACAACACAACACACACCCTACAACACAACACACACCCTACAACACAACACACACCCTACAACACAACACACACCCTACAACACAACACACACCCTACAACACAACACAACTACAACACAACACACACCCTACAACACAACACACACCCTACAACACAACACACACAACACAACAACACAACACACACCCTACAACACAACACACACCCTACAACACAACACACACCCTACAACACAACACACACCCTACAACACAACACACACCCAACACAACACACACAACACAACACACACCCTACAACACAACACACACACCCTACAACACAACACACACCCTACAACACAACACACACCCTACAACACAACACACACCCTACAACACAACACACACCACAACACACACCCTACAACACAACACACACCCTACAACACAACACACACCCTACAACACAACACACACCCTACAACACAACACACACCCTACAACACAACACACACCCTACAACACAACACAACACAACACAACACACACCCTACAACACAACACACACCCTACAACACAACACACACCCTACAACACAACACACACACCTACAACACAACACACACCTACAACACAACACACACCCTACAACACAACACACACCCTACAACACAACACACACCCTACAACACAACACACACACCTACAACACAACACACACCCTACAACACAACACACACCCTACAACACAACACACACCCTACAACACAACACACACCCTACAACACAACACACACCCTACAACACAACACACACCCTACAACACAACACACACCCTACAACACAACACACACCCTACAACACAACACAACACAACACACACCCTACAACACAACACACACCCTACAACACAACACACACCCTACAACACAACACACACCCTACAACACAACACACACCCTACAACACAACACACACCCTACAACACAACACACACCCTACAACACAACACACACCCTACAACACAACACACACCCTACAACACAACACACACCCTACAACACAACACACACCCTACAACACAACACACCTACAACACAACACACACCCTACAACACAACACACACCCTACAACACAACACACCCTACAACACAACACACACAACAACACAACACACACCCTACAACACAACACACACCCTACAACACAACACACACCCTACAACACAACACACACCCTACAACACAACACAACACAACACACACTACAACACAACACACACCCTACAACACAACACACACCCTACAACACAACACACACCCTACAACACAACACACACCCTACAACACAACACACACCCTACAACACAACACACACCCTACAACACAACACACACACAACACAACACACACCCTACAACACAACAACACAAACACAACACACACCCTACAACACAACACACACCCTACAACACAACACACACCCTACAACACAACACACACCCTACAACACAACACACACCCTACAACACAACACACACCCTACAACACAACACACACCCTACAACACAACACACACCCTACAACACAACACACACCCTACAACACAACACACACCCTACAACACAACACACACCCTACAACACAACACACACCCTACAACACAACACACACCCTACAACACAACACACACCCTACAACACAACACACACCCTACAACACAACACACACCCTACAACACAACACACAACACAACACACACCCTACAACACAACACACACCCTACAACACAACACACACCCTACAACACAACACACACCCTACAACACAACACACACCCTACAACACAACACACACCTACAACACAACACACACCCTACAACACAACACACACCCTACAACACAACACACACCCTACAACACAACACACACCCTACAACACAACACACACACTACAACACAACACACACCCTACAACACAACACACACCCTACAACACAACACACACCCTACAACACAACACACACCCTACAACACAACACACACCCTACAACACAACACACACCTACAACACAACACACACCCTACAACACAACACACACCCACACCCTACAACACAACACACACCCTACAACACAACACACACCCTACAACACAACACACACCCTACAACACAACACACACCCTACAACACAACACACACCCTACAACACAACACACACCCTACAACACAACACACACCCTACAACACAACACACACCCTACAACACAACACACACCCTACAACACAACACACACCCTACAACACAACACACACCCTACAACACAACACACACCCTACAACACAACACACACCCTACAACACAACACACACCCTACAACACAACACAACACACACCCTACAACACAACACACACAACACAACACACAACACAACACAACACACACCCTACAACACAACACACACCCTACAACACAACACACCCTACAACACAACACACACCCTACAACACAACACACACCCTACAACACAACACACACAACACAACTACAAACACAACACACACCTACAACACAACACACACCCTACAACACAACACACACCCTACAACACAACACACACAACACAACACAACACAACACAACACACACTACAACACAACACACACCCTACAACACAACACACACCCTACAACACAACACACACCCTACAACACAACACACACCCTACAACACAACACACCTACAACACAACACACACCCTACAACACAACACACACACCCTACAACACAACACACACCCTACAACACAACACACACCCTACAACACAACACACACCCTACAACACAACACACACACAACACACACCCTACAACACAACACACACCCTACAACACAACACACACCCTACAACACAACACACACCCTACAACACAACACACACCCTACAACACAACACACACAACACAACACACACCCTACAACACAACAACACAACACACACACACAACTACAACACAACACACACCCTACAACACAACACACACCCTACAACACAACACACACCAACACAACACAACACAACACACACACACACACTACAACACAACACACACCCTACAACACAACACACACCCTACAACACAACACACACCAACACAACACACACCCTACAACACAACACACACACCCTACAACACAACACACACCCTACAACACAACACACACCCTACAACACAACAACACCCTACAACACAACACACACCCTACAACAACACACACCCTACAACACAACACACACCTACAACACAACACACACCCTACAACACAACACACAAACACAACACACACCCTACAACACAACACACACCCTACAACACAACACACACCCTACAACACAACACACACCCTACAACACAACACACACCCTACAACACAACACACACCCTACAACACAACACAACACACAACACACACACCCTACAACACAACACACACAACACACACAAACAACACAACACACACCCTACAACACAACACACACCACAACACACACCCTACAACACAACACACACCCTACAACACAACACACACACCTACAACACAACACACACCCTACAACACAACACACACCCTACAACACAACACACACACAACACAACACACACTACAACACAACACACACCCTACAACACAACACACACCAAACACAACACACACCCTACAACACAACACACACCCTACAACACAACACACACCCAACACAACACACACCCTACAACACAACACACACCCTACAACACAACACACACCCTACAACACAACACACACCCTACAACACAACACACACACTACAACACAACACAACAACAAACACACACCCTACAACACAACACACACCCTACAACACAACACACACCCTACAACACAACACACACCCTACAACACAACACACACCCTACAACACAACACACACCCTACAACACAACACACACCCTACAACACAACACACACCCTACAACACAACACACACCCTACAACACAACACACACCCTACAACACAACACACACCCTACAACACAACACACACCCTACAACACAACACACACCCTACAACACAACACACACCCTACAACACAACACACACCCTACAACACAACACACACCCTACAACACAACACACACCCTACAACACAACACACACCCTACAACACAACACACACCCTACAACACAACACACACCCTACAACACAACACACACAACACAACACCTACAACACAACACACACCCTACAACACAACACACACACTACAACACAACACACACCCTACAACACAACACACACCCTACAACACAACACACACCCTACAACACAACACACACCCTACAACACAACAACACAAACACAACACACCTACAACACAACACACACCCTACAACACAACACACACCCTAACACAACACAACCCTACAACACAACACACACCTACAACACAACACACACCCTACAACACAACACACACCCTACAACACAACACACACCCTACAACACAACACACACCCTACAACACAACACACACCCTACAACACAACACACACCCTACAACACAACACACACCCTACAACACAACACACACTCCTACAACACAACACACACCCTACAACACAACACACACCCTACAACACAACACACACCCTACAACACAACACACACCCTACAACACAACACACACCCTACAACACAACACACACCCTACAACACAACACACACCCTACAACACAACACACACCCTACAACACAACACACACACTACAACACAACACACACCCTACAACACAACACACACCCTACAACACAACACACACCCTACAACACAACACACACCCTACAACACAACACACACCCTACAACACAACACACAACACAACACACACCCTACAACACAACACACACACTACAACACAACACACACCCTACAACACAACACACACCCTACAACACAACACACACCCTACAACACAACACACACACTACAACACAACACACACACCTACAACACAACACACACCCTACAACACAACACACACCCTACAACACAACACACACCCTACAACACAACACACACAACACAACACACACTACAACACAACACACACCCTACAACACAACACACACCCTACAACACAACACACACCCTACAACACAACACACACCCTACAACACAACACACACCCTACAACACAACACACACCAACACACACCTACAACACAACACACACCCTACAACACAACACACATCCTACAACACAACACACACACCTACAACACAACACACACCCTACAACACAACACACACCCTACAACACAACACACACAACAACACAACACACTACAACACAACACACACCCTACAACACAACACACACAACACAACACACAACACAACACAACACACACCCTACAACACAACACACACCCTACAACACAACACACACCCTACAACACAACACACACTACAACACAACACAACACAACACAACACACCCTACAACACAACACACACACTACAACACAACACACACCCTACAACACAACACACACCCTACAACACAACACACACCCTACAACACAACACACACCCTACAACACAACACACACCCTACAACACAACACACACCCTACAACAACACAACACACACCCTACAACACAACACACACACAACACACCCTACAACACAACACACACCCTACAACACAACACACACCCTACAACACAACACACACCCTACAACACAACACACACCCTACAACACAACACACACCCTACAACACAACACAACACAACACACAACACAACACACACCCTACAACACAACACACACCCTACAACACAACACACACCCTACAACACAACACACACCCTACAACACAACACACACAACTACAACACAACACACACCCACACAACACAACACACACCCTACAACACAACACACACCCTACAACACAACACACACCCTACAACACAACACACACCCTACAACACAACACACACCCTACAACACAACACACACCCTACAACACAACACACACCCTACAACACAACACACACCCTACAACACAACACACACACTACAACACAACACACACCACACAACACAACACACACCACCCTACAACACAACACACACAACCTACAACACAACACACACCCTACAACACAACACACACACTACAACACAACACACACTACAACACAACACACACCCTACAACACAACACACACCCTACAACACAACACACACCTACAACACAACACACACCCTACAACACAACACACACCCTACAACACAACACACACCCTACAACACAACAACACAACACCTACAACACAACACACACCCTACAACACAACACACACAACACAACACACAACACAACACACACCCTACAACACAACACACACCACTACAACACAACACACACCCTACAACACAACACACACCCTACAACACAACACACACCCTACAACACAACACACACCCTACAACACAACACACACCCTACAACACAACACACACCCTACAACACAAACACAACACCCCTACAACACAACACACACCCTACAACACAACACACACACTACAACACAACACACACAAACTACAACACAACACACACCCTACAACACAACACACACCCTACAACACAACACACACCCTACAACACAACACACACCCTACAACACAACACACACACAACACAACACACACCTACAACACAACACACACCCTACAACACAACACACACACCTACAACACAACACACACACAACACAACACACACCACAACAACACAAACACACACCCTACAACACAACACACACACACACACCCTACAACACAACACACACACAACACAACACAACACACACCCTACAACACAACACACACCCTACAACACAACACACACCCTACAACACAACACACACCCTACAACACAACACACACCCTACAACACAAACACACACCCTACAACACAACACACACCCTACAACACAACACACACCCTACAACACAACACACACCCTACAACACAACACACACCCTAAACACAACACACACCCTACAACACAACACACACCCTACAACACAACACACACACCTACAACACAACACACACCCTACAACACAACACACACCCTACAACACAACACACACACTACAACACAACACACACCCTACAACACAACACACACTACAACACAACACACACCCTACAACACAACACACACACTACAACACAACACACACCCTACAACACAACACACACCCTACAACACAACACACACCCTACAACACAACACACACACTACAACACAACACACACCCAACAACACAACACACACCCTACAACACAACACACACCCTACAACACAACACAACACACACTACAACACAACACACACCCTACAACACAACACACACCCTACAACAC